>NC_069500.1:883686529-883921529 GCF_027579735.1 Bombina bombina
AACCCTCGCTTAGATAAAATCAAGCGTTCAATCTCCAAGCAGTTAGCTGCAGAGAAACTAGATTTGGATGATGGAAGGGTGCCAGAATGAGAAGATCTTCCCTCAATGGAAGTTTCCATGGTGGATGAGATGACATTTCCACCAGATCGGCATACCAAGTCCTGCGAGGCCACGCAGGAGCAATGAGGATCACCGAAGCCCTCTCCTGTTTGACCCGAGCAATCACCCGGGGAAGGAGAGAAAATGGAGGGAACACATAAGCTAGGTTGAACGACCAAGGCACTGCCAAGGCATCTATCAGTTCGGCCTGGGGATCTCTGGACCTGGACCCGTATCTCGGAAGCTTTGCATTCTGGCGAGACGCCATAAGATCCAACTCCGGCCTGCCCCATCTGAGAATCAGATTGGCAAATCCCCATTCCAGGATTTCCCATTCCCCCGGATGAAAAGTCTGTCTGCTCAGAAAATCCGCTTCCCAGTTTTCCACTTCTGGAATGGGGATTGCCGACAGATAACAAGAGTGAGCCTCCGCCCACTGAATTATCTTGGCTACTTCTGTCATCGCTAAGGAACTCCTTGTTCCTCCCTGATGATTGATGTAAGCTACAGTCGTAATGTTGTCCGACTGGAATCTGATGAATTTGGCCGAAACCAATTGAGGCCAAGCCTGAAGCGCATTGAATATTGCTCTCAACTCTAGGATATTGATGCCCTCAGGGATTTCCAGACTGCTCCCCATCCTATCAGGCTGGCGTCGGTTGTCACTATCACCCAAGAAGGTCTGCGGAAGCATGTCCCCTGGGACAGATGATCCAGCGACAACCACCATAGAAGAGAGTCTCGTCTCCTGATCTAGATCTATCTGAGGAGAAAAATTTGCATGATCTCCATTCCACTGACTTAGCTTGCTCAGTTGTAGAGGTCTGAGATGAAAACGAGCAAATGGAATGATGTCCATTGCCGCCACCATCAATCCAATTGCCTCCATGCACTGAGCCAATGACAGCCGAGGATTGGACTGAAGGGCCCGGCATGTATTCAGAATCTTTAACTTTCTGACGTCCGTCAAAAAGATCTTCATGGAAAGAGAGTCTATTAGAGTTCCCAAGAAAGGTACCCTCGTCTGTGGAACTAACGAACTCTTTTCTAGATTCACTTTCCACCCGTGAGTTCTTAGAAAAGACAGAACCATGTCGGTATGAGACTTTGTTAGTTGATAAGACGACGCCTGGATCAGAATATCGTCCAGATAAGGCGCCACTGCAATGCCCCGCGGCCTGAGGACCGCTAGCAGAGGCCCCAGAACCTTCGTGAAGATTCTGGGCGCCGTGGCCAAGCCTAAAGGAAGAGCCAAGAACTGAAAATGTGTGTCCAGAAAGGCAAAACGGAGAAACTTGTGATGATCTTTGTGGATAGGAACATGAAGATATGCATCCTTTAGATCCACGGTAGTCATAAATTGACCCTCCTGGATCAATGGAAGAATGGTACGAATAGTTTCCATCTTGAAGGATGGAACTCTTAGAAACTAGTTTAGACTCTTGAGGTCTAAAATAGGTCGGAACGTTCCCTCTTTTTTGGGAACTACAAAGAGATTTGAATAAAACCCCTGTCCCTGTATCGGAATGGGACAAATTACTCCCATAGAAGAGAGATCTCCTACACAACGTAAGAACGCCTCTCTCTTTATCTGGTCTGCAGATAATCAAGAAAGAAGAAACCTTCCCCTGGGGGGAGAATTTCTGAACTCCAACTGATACCCCTGAGACACAATTTCTAGTGTCCAGGGATCCTGAACATCTCTTATAAAAGCCTGGACAAAGAGAGAAAGTCTGCCCCACACGAGATCCGGTCCCTGATCGGGGGCCGACCCTTCAGGCTGACTTGGTAGCAGTAGCTGGTTTCTTGGATTGTTTACTCTTGTTCCAAGACTGGTTGGGTCTCCAAGTGGACTTGGTTTGTGAATAATTCCCTTCCTGTTTAGTGGAAGAGGGAACTCCTTTGAAATTTCGAAAGGAACGAAAAATTACTCTGTCGCCCTCTCTGTTTGTATCATACAAAAACTGAAAATAAGCCCAATATACATGTTATCCTAAAGCAACATGTAGCTTAAGGGAGAATAGATATCGTAGTGGGTGCTACTTAAGCCTAAGAGAACCCACAGGCTATGGACAAGGAGCCCTGTACCCTGCATCTCATCTGTCCAGCCAAATATAAGTGTACAGCCATGTCTGAGAGCCTAAATCCCCAGAAAAAGAAGACTGCACTTAACTCAATGCTGCATAACAGCATGAAGACGTCCCACAGTGTCAAGAGGTCTTCTCCCTCCAGCAATCCTGTGGAAACAGCAGGGCCTTAGTTACTATATGCGAAGACCATATTCTAGAAGGGCAGCACAAGTATGTGAGGCGCAATGAGGCTAAAACCCCACCAGTTCCCATTACCTTAAAGCCACCTGTTAGCTCTACTCTAGAGGCTGACAAGGATTACGGCTACACCCTATAGTAAAATCGCACACTTTGGCACCATTTTAAAAATAATAAACTCTTGATTGAAGAATCTAAACTAACACCTCACTTTACCTCTTCCTATCACTAACACAGGCAAAGAGAATGACTGTAGTGGGAGGGAAGGGAGGAGCAATATATATACAGCTCTGCTGTGGTGCTCTTTGCCTCCTCCTGCTGACCAGGAGGCGATATCCCACAAGGATGAAATCCGTGGACTCGTCATATCTTGTAAAAGAAAGTAAGTAAATCCACCATTCCTATGTATTGTAAAATGTTTATTTGACCTACCATATTTATCATCCAGATATTGAAGCAATGAAATTCCACCAGAACAGAACTCAGGAGTCATGTAAATAACTTTAAAATGTCCCCTGTAAAAATTACAAAACAAAATATACAATTAGTGAATGTTTAAGAAACACACTAGTTCCACACACATCTCTATGTCTAATAAAACGTTATATATCCTTCTAAAAAGCCAAAGTTAATGCAGGGCATGACAAACCCTGGTGCCAAGGAGCAATTGGCACCTTAAAATTAGGCCCTGGTCATCTGGTTTAGAGTTCCACTAGCAACAGCTAAAATTTAGTTTGGTGCCGCAGGATCCTGTCTAGGCCCTGAAACTGTGAATTACAAATCCAAATTTTATTGGGTGGTTATATAATGTATGTATACATTTGTGTATAATATTTATACACACTCATACAATGGGCAAAAGTCTCTGGTTCCTAAATAATGGGCTGGCTCCTAGATTTTGAACAAATGTACACTGAAGCTAGCCAAACAATTGGAATGATAATGAATTTCTTAATCACTGTAATACCTGTAACACTATGTCCATATCATATTGACGGAGAAGCCAAGATGGGACTAAATAAAAAAAAAAATGAAATCTCTATCCACAAATTATTAGTGGGATATTCACTCCTGGCCCGCAGGAGGCGGCAAAGAGCACCCCAGCAGAGCTGTTAAGTATCACTTCCCTTACCCATTACCCCCAGTCATTTGGCCGAAGGGAAACGGAAAAAGAAGATAATACAAGGGTATACAGATGCCCGAGGACTAGGCAAAAAAACTGTCTTAAAGTGGATGTAAACTCACTGCTACTCGACAATCACAACTGCTTTATCATCAAAAAATAACATAAGTTTAATTCATGAATTTTGTTAAAACATAATATATAAACAATGTATATACCTCTAAAACTATAAAAGTCTTGGTTTCTCCCTCCGCCCGCCATTTTGTTCCGCTTTCCTTACATTGACTGACATTTCCCTAAACAAATAATGTGGCGTACCCCGTGGCGTCTAGCCCCTTTTTCTTAACGTCATTTTATATTTCTGCGCATGCGTCTTTTATATGCGCATGCGTAAAACCACTTGAGCTGGCTTTGGAAGCGCTTCGTGCACACGCTCTAAGCATGCGCATATAAAGGCCGCTTCCCCAAACTTCGTGTTTTTCCCAGGAACTGCAAGTAAGTATCTATGCTGCTCCGCAAACTGTTTGAAATTGTAACGATATATTTTGAGTATTGAAAGAGCGGTTTGGAAGTGCCTGACTGATTACTAATGCAAATCCAGCAATAATAACTAAATTAGAAGCGCATGCGCACAAAAGGGACCCATCGAGAACGCGCAAGGGTAGTACGTCATAGAGCGGGTGGGACCGCTCTAGACGTTATGCGCTGAAAATGAAGGAAGTTATGGATGGGAGGAGCTCAGCCTGAAAACGGAGCAAACTTACTAACGTAAATATAAGTTTATTTGTTTGTTATATAAATTACAAAAGTATGCAGTATTGATAAAAGAGTGCTTAAGAACAAATTTGGAAGTTCAATATGTAAAAAATTTACATCCACTTTAATTTAAATAAGGGTGGGTCGTGGACTCTCCATGCCCATAAAGAAATACATTTATCAGGTAAGCATAAATTTTGTTTTCTTTCCTATGGCATGGAGAGTCAACGAAACATTCTAATTAATAGTGGGAGTCAATAACCAAGCTAGAGGACACAGAATGAATAGAAAAGGGAGAACAAGACAGGCGGACCTAAACAGAAGGCACCACCACTTGAAGAACCTTTCTCCCAAAAGAAGCCTCAGCTGAGGCAAAAGTATCAAATTTGTAGAATTTGGAAAAAGTATGAATAGAGGACCAAGTGGCCGCCTTACATATTTGCTCCACAGAAGCTTCATTTTTGAAAGCCCGTGAAGATGAAACAGCTCTAGTGGAATGAGCCGTAATTCTCTCAGGAGGCTGCTGTCCAGCTGTCTCATAAGCTAAACGGATAACACTTCTCAACCAGAGAGAAAGAGTGGTAGAAGTGGCCTTCCGACCCCTACACGCTTACGAGAGGAAACAATAAACAGGGCAGAAGGCTGCCGAAAATCTTTAGTTGCTTGAAGATAAAATTTAAAAGCACGCACAACATCCAAGTTATGCAAAAGACATTCCTTCTGGGAAGAAGGGTTAGGACAAAAAGAAGGAACAACGATTTCCTGATTAATATTGTGATCCCACACTACCTGAGGGAGAAACCCCAACATAGTACGAAGGACTGCATTATTAGCATGAAAAATAAGGTAAGGGGAATCACACTGCAGAGCCAAAATAGCAAGAAGAAACAAAACCTTCAAAGATAGTCATTTAATACTAACATAATGCATCGGCTCAAACGGAGCCTGCTGCAATACACTAAGAACAAGGTTAAAACTCCAAGAAGGAGCAACAGATTTAAACACAGGCCTGATTCTGACAAAGGCCTGAACAAAAGACTGAACATCTGGCACAACTGCCAGACGTTTATGCAGAAGAATAGACAGAGCAGAAATCTGACCCTTCAAAGTACTTACTGACAAACCTATCTCCAGGCCCTCCTGAAGAAAAGCCAAAATTTGGAAAAACCTTACTTTGTTCCAAGAAAAACCTTTTGAATCACACCAATGAAGGTATTTACACCATACCCTATGGTAAATTCTGCGAGTTACCGGTTTACGAGCCTGAAGCATAGTATCTATGTATCATAGTATCTATGACTTTCTCAGAGAACGCCAAACTTAGACGTTAAATCTCCAAGCAGTCAGCTTCAGAGAAACCAGATTTGGATGAAGCAAGGGACCCTGAAGTAGAAGGTCCTTCCTCAAAAGTAACCTCCACGGCAGAAGAGATGACATTGTCACCAGATCCCCGAACCAGATCCTGCGAGGCCATGCAGGAGCTATTAGAATCACAGAAGATCTCTCCTGTTTGATGCGAGAAATTACACGTGGAAGCAGGTATGCTAGATTGAAGCTCCAAGGAACCGCTAGAGCATCTACCAGAATGGCTTTAGGATCTCTTGACCTTGAACCGTACTCTTGACCTTGAACCATCAGATCCAACTCCGGAACCCCCCCCACCTGAGAGTTATCATTGTGAAAACCTCTGGGTGGAGAGCCTACTTTGAAAATCCACCTCCCAGTTGTCCACCCCTGGTATGTGGATAGCAGAGAGATGGCAATCGTAAGACTCCACTGGAGAATGTGAGACACCTCCTTTATTGCCAAGGAACTCAGAGTTCCTCCCTCGCGATTGATGTAGGCCACCGAGGTGATGTTGTCCGACTGAAATCTGATAAATCGGACCAAAGCTAGTTGAGGCCAAGCTATTAAAGCATAGAAAATTGCTCTCAACTCCAAGATGTTTATTGGAAGAGACAACTCCTCTGGAGTCCACAAACCCTGTGTCTTTAAGAACCCCCAAACTGTTTCCCAGCCTAACAGACTGGCGTCCATGGTCACAATCACCCAGGAAGGCCTCAGGAAGCATGTTCCTTGAGACAGATGGTCCTGTGAAACAAACCATGAGAGTGAGACTCTTGTTGGGGAATCCAAATTAATCTTCTGCAAGAGATCTGAGTGGTCCCCGTTCCATTGACTGAGTATGCATAGCTGCAGATGAAATCGAGCAAAAGGAATGATGTCCATGGAGGCAACCATCCCTCCAATCACCTCCATGCATTGAGCCACAGATGGATGGATAGACTGGAGAGACAGGCAAGAAACATGAAGCTTGGATTTTCTGACGTCCGTCAGAAAGATCTTCATGGACAGGGAATCTATAATTGTTCCCAAGAAACAAACCCTTGTATCTGGAACAAGAGAACTCTTTCCTAGATTCATTTTCCACCTGTGGGAACGTAGAATAGACAACATCTCGGTATGAGATCTTGCTAGATGAAAAGATGGCGCTTGAACTAGAATGTCGTCTAGATAAGGTGCCACAGCAATACCGTGGGACCTCATCACTGCCAGAAGAGCCCCCAGAACCTTTGTAAAAATTCTGGGAGCTGTAACAAGGCCAAAAGAAAGGGCAACAAACTGGAAAGGTTTGTCCAGGAAGGCAAACCTTAGATACTGGTAATGATCCCTGTGAAAAGGAACATTAAGATGCACGTCCTTCAGATCTATGGTCATCATGAACGGACCCTTTTGGACCAAAGGAAGAATAAAACTAATGGTCTCCATCTTGAAGGACAGAACCCCAAGGAATTGATTGAGACAGTTTAAGTCCAGAATAGGACGAAAAATGCCCTCCTTCTTGGGAACTACAAATAGATTTGAATGGGTCCTTCAGGCAGTTTAAGAAGGCCTCTCTCTATCTGATTTGCAGAAAACCTTGACAGGTGGAACCTGCCCCTGGGAGGACAAGATTTGTATCCTATTCTGTAACCGTAGGAAACTATATCTATGGCCCAAGGATCTGGAACATCACGTATCCAAGCCTGCTGAAAAAAAGGAAGCCTGCCACCCACTTGATCCACTACAGGATCAGGGGCTGCGCCTTCATGTTGATGTAGAATCAACGGAAGGCTTCTTAGCTTGATTTCCCTTATTCCAAGGCTGACTGGACCTCCAAGAAGAACTTGCATGTTGGCATCACAACTAAATGTCTTGCATCTCCATTATAGTAGTCGCTTCTTATCCATGGGATCCTTGAAAGAACAAATATCTTCAATATGAATAGAGTAGAGGGAGCCAAAGTAGAGATAGCTCCCTCTACACCTTGGGCACCGTGCGCCACGAGTCACGAATAGAGTAAGCAACAGGAAACATCTTATTAAAAACAGGGGACGGGGGAAATCCCTGGTTTATCCCATTCCTGAGTTATAATATCTGCCATACGGTCTGGAACTGGAAATACTTCCACAGATGAGGTTACATCATATACCCTATTAAGCTTACTAGACCTCTTTGGATTATCCGCAACAGATTCGGATTCTTCCAAAGTAGCAATAACCTCCTTCAAAAGAACTCTGTGTTCTAACGTAAATCTGAAATTAATCTCCTTTGAATCTGCAGAATTTGTCACTACAGTATCAAAATCTGACATTGCCCCCTCAGAAACCACTGAAGAATCATCCTCATCAGATAATTGAGACAAACTGACTAACGCAGCTTTAGCGGAGTCAGCCTTACTAACATCAATATGTTTAGATTTGCTCTTTCGTTTACCAGAAACCTTTGGAAAAGCTGATAAAGCTGCAGAAACAGCAGAGGTAATCTGCGAAGTGAAATCCCCAAGTAAAAAAAAAACACCCTTAGAAGTTTGAGAGAAACCACAGGGCACTGCATGTGAAGCTTAGGAAGCTTGAGGGGAAAGCTGAGGCATAGCTAGGATAACACTATCCTAAGAGACAGGAGGCTCAGGGAGAGACATCTTATTTTTAAAGGTTAAAGTTTTATTTATACATGAAGAACAAAACTGTACAGGAGGAATTATCTTAGCCTCCAAATACAATAAGCATTTTTCAAATGAATCAACTTCAGTATAAGTGTCCATAATTGGGTATCAGTTCACAATTAACAAAAAAAAATTACATGCCAAAATAAGTTTATTTATATGAACCAATAAAACATAAATAAGCACTTAAAACCCTCAGCTCTGCTGAGGTCGTACCCCTCCAGAAGTTGCTATCCCACTAGCACAGAAAACCGGACACAACAAGTAAGAAGTAAAACAAACACCTGTCAAACACTTCATACACTCTCCCATTTTCACATAAAAGCAGTGCCCCTAAAACAGATTTAAATACTTTCCACAAGGATTTAACCCCTATAGAACCGGTACCTTCAAACCTAGAAGGGAAAGCACTTACCTGTGGATCCTGCTCTGTCAGGCAGGAGCTGTTTTCTGAGGTGTGGCAGCGTCACCTTATCTAGCAGGGACATATAGAAAAGAAAGAACAGAGTAACCAGCTTTCTATAATAGGGGTAGAAGTTAGAAGTTTAAACAAAGACTACCTCACCATCTCATAATTGATAAATAGCCATCATTACTCTTACTAAAGAGATTGACATGGACACAGCATAGCCCCAATCCTTGCTTGCAGGGAAAAGTACCCATTAAAAGGATTAAAATCTTCAGACACTATCTTCGCCATCCTTCCGTCAAGGCAAAGAGAATGACTGGGGGTTATGGGTTAGGGAAGTGATACTTAACAGCTCTGCTGGGGTACTCTTTGCCTCCTCCTGCTGGCCAGGAGTGAATATCCCACTAGTAATTAGAATGTTTCGTGGACTATCCATGCCATAGGAAAGAAATGAAAGCAGATTCCTATACCAAAGTATATTGTATATGCCCTTTTAATTTGTTATGTTAATATATATATTTGATATATGCTGAAGAACTAACTTATATTTTGTTATTTATTGCAGTAGACTGTTATTTAGTTTATTTTTCTAAGTATAACAAATTCCACACTTTTGACAGACACAAGGTTGTTCCCATAGCTACCATTTATACTCATGCTTGTGTAATAACAGATGCTGTATCTCGTCTTCAATGCATAAACCCCCATACTATTCCTCCAAATAGTTAAAACCAATAGTGGTCTATTATTTCAAGGCATAGTTGGCATAAACTTCATTTCAGATGACTGTTAGAAAACCAAAAGAACAAGTGACACTTACGCTTTCACCTCACTAAGGACATTTTTAGACTGTGCAGATCCAAGAAAACAAGAGGGAATGTTTGACATCCTATAATTAAAAGAAAGAAAAAAAACTCTTAAATTTAGTACTAAATTATTTCTGTAAAAGAAAATGCAAGTGACAAACCTGGAGAAAATGATCAGGAAAAGATTAGCAGTCCACAAAACTCATTGTGAGTTTTAAGGCAAACTAAGACACAAAGCAAGCACCTCTATAGACAAATAATACACTTTAATAATATTTCACCTGCTGACTTTATTATTGTTATCTCCCATAAAAAAACATTTCTAACAATTTATACATTATAGTAAAACAAATACTCAGACCAACAACTCCGTCAAGCAAACCCAGGAGAGGAGATTGTATATTAAATGTCCAAAATGTATTAAAAGGGATAGTCTAGACAAAATAAACAAATGATTCGGATAGAGCATGCAATTTTAAGCAACTTTCTAATTTACTCAATTTATCAACTTTTCTTTTTCTAAATGTAGCCACCAATCAGCAAGCGCTACCCAGGTACTGAACCAAAAATGGGCTGGCTCCTAAGCTTACATTCCTGCTTTTTCAATTAAAGTTACCAAGAGAACGAAGAAAAAGATGATAATAGGCCTAAATTAGAAAGTTGCTTAAAATTGCATGCTCTAACTGAATCATGAAAGTTTAATTTTTGACTAGACTACCCTTTAATTCAATGTAAATAACATAACAGGTACAGCACTCAAGCGAACACAGCTGACACGTTTCCAATCTATTGGCACTTTATCGGAGCTAGTTCAGAGATGCCACTATTAATATAATGTAACAATTAAAAAGACAAGTATTTTTTCTTAAAGTAACAGTACATAATTTTTACAATAGTTTGGCATGTTCTAATATTACTGTGTCTTTAGGGTAAGGAATCTGTCATTTTAAAAGCTTTTAATGTAAGGAAAAGTGTAAAAATATTCTATTAAGATGAAAAAAAGGACATGTGCTTTAGCTACAGTGAAGTGATGATGAGTACCTGGTACAACCTAATACATACACTCACCAGCCACTTTATAAGGCACACCTGTTGAATACCTTGGTAACACAAATTGCTAATTAGCCAATCACATGGCAGCAATGTAATGCATTTAGGCATCTAGACGTGTTGAAGATGACTTTCTGAAGTTCAAACCAAGCATAAGTGACTTTGAACGTGGCATGATTGTTGGTGTCAGGCAGGCTGGTCTGAGTATTTAAAAAAACTGCTGATCTACTGGGATTTTCCCGCACAACCATCTCTAGAGTTTACAGAGAATGGTCCGAAAAAGAGAAAATATCCAGTGAACGGCAGTAGTGTGGACGAAAATGACTTGTTGAATTCAGAGGAGAAAGGGCAGAATGGTTTGAGATGATAGAAAGGCAACAGTAACAGTAAGGTTTACAGAATACCATCTCTGAACGTACAACACGTCGAACCTGGAAGCAGATGGGCTACATCAGCAGAAGACCACACCGGATGCCACTCCTGTCAGCTAAGAAAAGTAAACTGAGGCTACAATTCGCACAGGCTCACCAAACTTGGACAAAAGAAGATTTGGAAAAACATTGCCTGGTCTGATGAATCTCAGTTTCAGTTGCGACATTCAGATGGTAGGGGCAGAATTTGGCGTAAACAACTTGAAAGCATGGATCCATCCTGCCTTGTATAAACGGTTCAGACTGGTGGTGGTGGTGTAATGTTGTGGTGGATATTTTCTTGGCGCACTTTGGGCCCCTTAGTACCAATTGAGCATCGTTTAAATGCTATGGCCTACCTGAGAATTGTTACTGACCCTGTCCATCCCTTTATGACTACAGTGTAACCATCTTCCGATGGCTACTTCCAGCAGGATAATGCACCATGTCACAAAGCTCAAATCATCTCAAACTGGTTTATTGAACATGACAATGAGTTCACTGTAGTCCAATGGTCTCCACAGTCACCAGATCTCAATCCAATAGAGCACCTTTGTGATGTGGTGGAACAGGAGATTTGCATCATGGATTTGCAGCTGACAAATCTGCAGCAACTACGTGATGCTACCATGTCAATATGAACCAAAATCCAACACTTTGTTGAATCTATGCCATGAAGAATTAAAGGGACAGTCTACACCAGAATTTTTATTGTTTTAAAAGATAGATAATTCCTTTATTACCCATTCCCTAGTTATGCCTAACCAACACAATTATATTAATACACTTTTACCTCTGGGATTATCTTGTATGTAACTTACATAATGTAAGCCTCTGCAAACTGCCCCCTTAAGTCCGTTCTTTTGACAGACTTCCATTTTGGCTAATCAGTGTGGGCTCCTAGGAACTCCACGTGAAACACATGAACTAACACCCTCTAGTGGTGAAAAACTGTCAAAATGCCCTGAGCTAAGAGGTGGCCTTCAAGGGCTTAGACATTAGCAGTTGAACCTCCTAGATTAAGCTTTCAACTAAGAATACCAAGATAACAAAGAAAAATTGATGATAGAAGTAAATTGGAAAAAAATTTAAAATTATATGACCTATCCGAATAATGAAAGTTTGTTTTGGACTAGACTGTCCCTTAAAGGCAGTTCTGAAGGCAAAAGGGGGTCCAATCCGGTACTAGCAAGGTGTACCTAATAAAATGGCCGGTGAGTGCATATACACATACACTCTAGTAGCTCCTATAAAAATAAGTTGAGTGACAAATCCTTTAGTTGACTGAGGAGTCAAAACAAGCTTTCCAATAGCATTCCTTGCCCCCCCCCCCCCCCCCATCACAATTCTTAGTTTAGCTGAAATTATTCCTTTTAACTTAAAAACTAGCAGGTAAGGAAAAAAACAGATCTCAAATAATACTGAGAAGGTAGAAGCATTAGTGGAATGAATAATCAAGGATATCTCTGACTAATATCCCTGGATTAAGAGAAATACCTACACACATTCCTTAAAGGGATAGTAAAGTCCAAATTAAAATTTCATGATTCAGATAGGGCATGTAAATTTAAATAAATTTCTGATTTACTTTTATCATCAAATTTGCATTGTTTTCTTGGTATTCTTATTTGAAAGCTAAACCTAGGTAGGCTCATATGCTTATTTCTTAAAGGCCACCTCTTATCTGAATCCATTTGAAAGTTTTTCTTAGCTAGAGGGCATAAGTTCATGTGTTTCATATAGATAACATTTTGCTCACACAAGTGAAGTTATTTAGGAGTCAGCACTAACTGCATGAAGTGCAAGTCTGTCAAAAGATCTGAGATAAGGAGGAAGTCTGCAGAAGCTTAGATACAAGGTAATCACCGAGGTAAAAAACATAATTTATGTAAGAACTTACCTGATAAATTCATTTCTTTCATATTGGCAAGAGTCCATGAGCTAGTGACGTATGGGATATACAATCCTACCAGGAGGGGCAAAGTTTTGCAAACCTTAAGATGCCTATAAATACACCCCTCACCACACCCACAATTCAGTTTAACGAATAGCCAAGTAGTGGGGTGAAAAAGAAAGGAGTAAAAAGCATCAATAAAGGAATTTGGAAATAATTGTGCTTTTATACAAAAAAATCTTGCCAATATGAAAAATGAATTTATCAGGTAAGTTCTTACACAAATTATGTTTTCTTTCATCTAATTGGCAAGAGTCCATGAGCTAGTGACGTATGGGATAGCAATACCCAATTAGTGGAACTCGACGCAAGAGTCACTAGAGAGGGAGGGATAAAATAAAAACAGACATTTCGCTGAAAAAAATTAATCCACAACCCAAATAAAAGTTTATTCTCATAAATGAAAGGAAAAACTTAAATCATAAGCAGAAGAATCAAACTGAAACAGCTGCCTGAAGAACTTTTCTACCAAAAAGTGCTTTCGAAGAAGCAAATACATCAAAATGGTAGAATTTAGTAAATGTATGCAAAGAAGACCAAGTTGCTGCTTTGCAAATCTGATCAACTGAAGATTCATTCTTAAAAGCCCACGAAGTAGAGCTGTAATCCTCTGAGGCGGGGCCAGACCCGACTCCAAATAAGCGTGATGAGTCATAAGCTTTAACCACGATGCCAAAGAAACGGCAGAAGCCTTCTGACCTTTCCTGGAACCAAAAAGGATAACAAATAGACTAGAAGTCATCCTGAAATCTATAGTAGCTTCAACATAATATTTCAGAGCTCTCACCACATCCAAAGAATGTAAGGATCTCTCCAAAGAATTCTTAGGATTAGGACACAAGGAAAGGACAACAATCTATTAATGTTGTTAGAATTCACAACCTTAGATAAGAATTTAAATGAAGTCCGCAAAACTGCCTTATCCTGATGAAAAACCAGAAAGGAGATTCACAAGAGAGAGCAAATAATTCCGAAATTCTTCTAGCAGAAGAGATGGCCAAAAGAAACAACACTTTCCAAGAAAGTATTTAAATGTCCAAAGAATGCATAGGCTCAAATGGAGGAGCCTGTAAAGCCTTTAAAACCAAATTAAGACTCCAAGAAGAAGAGATTGATTTAACGACAGGCTTGATATGAACCAAAGCCTGAACAAAAAAGTGAATATCAGGAAGCTTAGCAATCTTCCTGTAAAAAACAGAAAGAGCAGATTTGTCCCTTCAATGAACTTGCAGACAAACCCTTATCCAAACTATCCTGAAGAAACTGTAAAATTATAGGAATTCTAAAAGAATGCCAAGAGAATTTATGAGAGAAACACCATGAAATGTAACTCCTCCAAACTAGATAATAAATCTTTCTAGAAACAGATTTACGAGCCTGAAACATAGTATTAATCACAAAGTCAGAGAAACCTCTATTAAGCACTAAGCGTTCAATTACCTTCAGATTTAAAGATTTGAAATCCTGATGGAAAAAACGGACCTTGAAACAGAAGGTCCGGCCTTAATGGAAGTGGCCAAGGTTGGCAACTGGATATCCGAACAAGATCCGCATACCAAAACCTGTGAGGCCATGCTGGAGCCACCAGCAGCACAAACGATTGCTCCATGATGATTTTGAAGATCACTCTTGGAAGAAAAACTAAAGGCGGAAAAAATATAAGCAGGTTGATAACACCAAGGAAGTGTCAACGCATTCACTGCTTCCGCCTGAGGATCCTTGGACCTGGACAGGTACCTGGGAAGTTTCTTGTTTAGATGAGAAGCCATCAGATCTATTTCTGAAAGACCAGACATCTGGACAACCTAAGAAAACACATCTGGATGGAGAGGCTACTCCCCCGGATGTAAAGTCTGACGGCGGAAATAATCCGTTTCCTAATTGTCTATACCTGGGATATGAACCACAGAAAATAGACAGGAGCTGGAATCCGCCCAAGCAAGTATCCGGGATACTTCTTTCATAGCTTAAGGACTGTGAGTCCCATCCTGATGATTGACAAATTCCACAGTTGTGATATTCTCTGTCTGAAAACAAATGAATGGTTCTCTCTTGAACAGAAGCCAAATCTGAAGAGCCCTGAAAATCGCACGGAGTTCCAAAACATTGATTGGTAATCTCGCCTCTTGAGATTTCCAAACCCCTTGCACTGTCAGAGATCCCCAAACAGCTCCCCAACCTAAAAGAGTCGCATCTGTTAAGATCACAGTCCAGGTTGGACGAACAAAAGAGGCCCCTAGAACTATACGATGGTGATTTAACCACCAAGTCAGAGATAGTCGAACATTGGGATTTAAGGATATTAAATGTGATATCTTTGAAAAAACCCTGCACCATTGGTTCAGCACACAAAGCTGGAGAGGTCTCATATGAAAACGAGGGGATTGCGTCTGATGCTGCAGTCATGAGACCTAAAACTTCCATGCACATAGCTACTGAAGGGAAAGACTGAGACTGAAGGTTCTGTGAGGCTGCAACCAATTCAAAATGTCTCGTCTGTTAGAGACAGAGTCATGGATATAGAATCTATCTGGAAACCTAAAAAGGTGACCCTTGTCTGAGGAATCAAAGAACTTTTTAGTAAATTGATCCTCCAATCATGTTTTCGAAGAAACAACACTAGCTGATTCTTGTAAGATTCTGCAGAATATAAAGACTGAGCTAATACCAAGAAATTGTCCAAATAACGAAACACCACAATACCCCGCTCTCTGATTACAGAGAGCAGGGCACCAAGAACCTTAGAAAAGATTCTTAGAGCTGTCGCTAGGCCAAAAGGAAGAACGACAAATTGGTAAAGCTTGTCTAGAAAAGAGAATCTCAGAAACTGAAAATGAACTGAATGAATCAGAATATGAAGATATGCACCCTGTAAGTCTATGGTGGACATATAATGCCCTTACTAAACAAAAGGCAGAATAGTCCTTATAGTCAAATATAAAAAGAGAGAGAGATGCACTCAGCTGAGACAGAACAAAAGCTAGAAAACCTTCCGTGCCTCTTCTTTTTCAGTGCCACTCAGGGTGCATACTCTTTTCGCACACTATGCCCCATCACAGAGAAAAAATATTCTGTAGCATATAAGTCTGACCCTGCCCAATGACACCGAAATACCAGGCAATGCTTCTCTGAACAAGAGTAACAACAACGCCAGACGATCATTTCGGCCTTCTGTGGGCCTCGTCAGTGAGGTGCAGTCGCATCTCTCTAAGGGCATGTGTGCAAGGAGTCCACGTCTGGCTTCCCCTTTTACTCTTAGGGAGACCCAAGAGCAATTTGCATAAATATAAAAAGAGAAAGAGATGCACTCAGCTGAGACAGAACAAAAGCTAGAAAAACTTCGGAAACGTACGTCTGGGGTTTGTTGTTTGTCTTGTTCAGAGAAGAATTGCCTGGTATTTCGGTGTTGGACTGTCATTGGGCAGGATCAGACTGATATGCTTCAGGATATTTTTTCTCTGTGAAAAGGCATAGTGTGCAAAAAGAGAATGCACCCTGAGTGGCACTGGCCTTATGGACAAACACAGAAGTTTTTCTAGCTATTGTTCTGTCTCAGCGAGTGCGTCTCTCTATTTTCTTGATTTTATGTAAATTACTCTTAGGTCTCCCTAAGAGTAAAAGGGGGAAACCAGACGGTGGACTCCTTGCACACATGCCCTAGACATATGCAACTGCACCTCACTGACAAGGCTGAAACGTACGTCTGGGGTTTGCTGTTTGTTTTGTTCAGAGAAGAATTGCCTGGTATTTCGGTGCTGGACTCTCATTGGGCAGGATCAGACTGATATGCTACAGGATATTTCTTCTCTGTGAAAAGGCATAGTGTGCAAAAAGAGACTGCACCCTGAGTGGCACTGGCCTTGTGGACAAGCAAAGAAGTTTTTCTGTCTCAGTGAGTGTGTCTCTCTATTTTCTTGATTTTAGTCACCATTTTGAAAGTTGGTACTCTTACATAATGAAAAAAAAAATTCAGATCCAAAACTGGCCTGAATTTTCTTACTTTGGGACAATGAATATATTTGAATAAAACCCCAAACCCTGTTCCTGAAACGGAACTGGCATGATTACCCCTGAAACTCCAGGTCTGAAACACACTCAAGGAAAGCCTGAACCTTTACTGGATTTGCTGGAATGCGTGAGAGAAAATATCTTCTCGCAGGAGGTCTTACTCTGAATCCTATTCAGTACCCCTGAGAAATCTAAATCTGCCCCCTACCAGCTGAGCTGGAATGAGGGACGCACCTACATGCGGACTTAGGGGCTGGCTTTGGTTCCTTAAAAGGCTTGAATTTAATCCAATTTGAAGAAAATTTCCGATTGGAAACAGATTCCTTGGGGGAAGGAATAGGTTTCTGTTCCTTATTTAGTCGAAAGGAACGAAAACGGTTAGAAGCTTTAGATTTACCCTTAAGTCTTATCCTAAGGCAAAAAAAGCCCTTCCCCCAGTGACAGTTGAAATAATCAAATCCAACTGAGAACCAAATAACTTATTACCTTGGAAAGAAAGAGATAGCAATCTAAACGCAATCCCCTCGTTTTCATATGAGACCTCTCCAGCTTTGTGTGCTGAACCAATGGTGCAGGGTTTTTTCAAGGATATCACATTTAATATCCTTAAATCCCAATGTTCGACTATCTCTGACTTGGTGGTTAAATCACCATCGTATAGTTCTAGGGGCCTCTTTTGTTCGTCCAACCTGGACTGTGATCTTAACAGATGCGACTCTTTTAGGTTGGGGAGCTGTTTGGGGATCTCAAGAGGCGAGATTACCAATCAAGAGGCATATATGTGCAGCCACCATCAGCCACCAATCAGCAGTTCCTGAGCCTACCAATATATAATTTTCAACAAAGGATACCAATAGAACAAAACAAGTTAGATAATAGAGGTAAATTGAAAAGTTATTTAAAATCATATGCTCTATCTGAATCATGAAAAACAAATATGGGTTTCATGTCCCTTTAACTTTCTGAAGGTTAGGTCCGGGCTTGGCCAATCCCAGGAGCTAGAGAGTCATTGTTCCTAAAACACCTGCGTCAGAGAACCTCTCATGACTTAACCTAGCATATCTCTTAAGATGACAAAAAAATAACCACACCATTAAAGGGACATGATACCCAACATTTTTATTATTTTAGATGATTCAAATAGAGCATGTGATTTTAAACAACTTTCAAATTTTCTTATTTTATCCAATTCGCTTCATTCTCTTGGTATCCTTTGTTGAAGGATCAGCTATGCAATACTGGGAGCTATCTGAAGACCCCCTGAGGAAGGCCCCCTCTGAGGAAGCGTTTTTTGTGAAACGCGCGTCAAGGGTACATAGGAGCTGCTTCGGCTCTCTTTTTCGTTTTTTAATTAGCTTACCAGGATTATGTAAAAACTAGTCTCTTATTATTTACTCATATTAATCTCAGCCCAGCAGTAATAAATATATGAGTAATCTTAATACAGCCCTTGGATTGTAAGGGCTTAGTTTACCTTTCATATTAATTTGCGGGCTATTGACATCAGTGTATTATCTTACAAGACTTGTGAATATTACCTCCTGGTTTAAGCGTTTTTAACTTAGTCTAAGCATATGTATGAATGATTGTTCCTAGTTATTTCAATAAAGATTACTAGTATGAATGGTATGGAATAATATTCTTTGTAACTCATATCAGTTCTGCAGAGTTCAGGAATAATTTATTCGCAGAGCCTAACTTCTTTCACTAAGTTGTATACTTATTTACAATTAGGTTTCTAGTTGTTAGCTATCTGAAGACATCTGGTGAACCAATAAAAAGAAGCATTTTTGTGCAGCCTCCAATCAGCAGCTAGCTCCCAGTAATGCATTGCTGTTCATAAGCCTACCTAGATATGCTTTTCAACTAAGGAAGCAAGTGAATGAAGCAATTTAGATAATAGAAGCAAATTGCAAATTTGTTTAAAATTATATGTTCTGTCTGAATCATGAAATAAAAATGTAGGGTTTCATGTCTCTTTAAGGATCACACTTGATTTTCTCCAGTACCATGCAGCCCAACACATCTTGTACAACTGTTTTCTAATGAGGATTCCATCTTACCTCAGAATCCTCTGTATTGATTACTGAGGAGCTAGAATATAAACGCTTTTGTTTCTCTTATATATACTTGAGTAAAAGTAATTTCTAATTTTCATATGCCATTCATGCTCAAGCACTTTGGAGACTAAGTTAGCAGGTACTCACTCAAGCTGTAAAACTTGATCTTCCATGAGCGAAATAAGAGGAGAAATAACAATTCCAATACCACAAGTGTAAACGGGAGCAAACTGATAACATAAACTCTTCCCATAACCTAAAGTAAAAGAAAAACGGGAGTAAAACATAACTAAAAGTGTATATGTTAGATGTCATTGCAGTTGTAAACGTCACTATATGTCAGTTACAACAAAAGCATTAAACGGAACACAAAGCATATCTAAAACACTGGAGGGAAAGATGGTTAAGTAATTTTCCTAGAAATATATCCATATCATCTCTGCAATATAATACGATTAACGCGTGAAATGGGGGAGGGGGATAACATACCAGTCGCCATGACAACAAGGTTGTCCCGTCTTTCTTTTAAAACAGAATAGATGACTTTCCACTGAACTCTAGAAATATAAATAGAACATCATTGAGACACTATCCAAATATTTTTTTTATCATTCACAGTATAGGACATTTAAACATTTAGGTGCTGTTTACTTGCAAAAAAAATTAAAGTAAAACATATTTAAATATACAAATAAACAAAAAATATAAGTATAATTTGAGCACTTCTTCCTATTTCTTGGTGAACATTAGCAAGAACTACCTATCAAGCAACAAGCATTACAAGGAGGTAGTGACCAGCCAATAAGCATTAGTTATCATGTACACAGCTGATACCATTTCAGTTTAATCACTTTTTTTATGAAAAAACATGTTCAAATTTAAAATCTCTCTTATGGGTGACAGATTTTAAGTCCCCTGAAAAGAAAAAAAAATTAGGACCAGGGGTGAAATTCTGTGCTTCACGATTAAAGGGCCATGATACCAAAAGGTTGAAACACTTGAAAGTGATGCAGCATAGCTGTATAAAGCGGACTAGAAAATATCACCTGAACATCTCTAAGTAAAAAGGAAAGATATTTTACCTCAAAAATTCCTCAGTAGCCACATCCCATTGTAAAAGACTTCTAAGCAGCAAATCAGTATGTCTGTCCAGGGACAGCTAAGGGATTCAGCCTTGTGCACTCATGTTATTTCCCTATTCAGTTTAAGGAAATTTACTATGAAATCTCATGAGAGTTAAGTGAAATTTCATGAGATCACAGTAAGAGAGTTCATGACCTCAGCACTGCTGATGCTGATTGGCTGCTGTTCATTTCTTCATTTTTTTTACCTGCAGCTGAGCAACAACTGAAGTATATTTTTTTTACACAGAACTTACTCTGCTGAGCTGAGGAAATTGTGAGGTAAAATATCGTCTTTTTACATAGAGATGCTCAGGTGATATTTTCCTGTCAGCTTTTTACAGTTATACTGCATCAGTTTCAAGTGACTTAGCATATGAGTATTATGTCCCTGTAATGGGATTTTTCCAAGCTACAAAATATGGTATATGTTTAATATAGGTCTGTGATTATGAGTGTGGATAGCCTGGGGTGTCACACATTTTGGCAGAAGGTCAATATCCAATATTTGTCATAGTATTCTGAGCATAACGCTCTTTATCTTGTACGGTGTTTTGTGACACATTTGGTAATATTACAATAACATTAGACCACTCAAAAAGGACTAACTGCATAAGTACTAAAAACATTCAATTAGTATTAGTGCTCAGTAAATCAACTAGCCAAAAACACAACAGAAACAATGGAGGCTCAAATCAGCACTTTTACTATTACTTCCCTGTGAAAAAAATTACACTTCTATATGATTCAGTTTACAGAAAAACACCATAACACAATGATTCCTTACAACTAAAAATGGTTAATAAAAGTTTAGCTCAACCCTGATTTTTATGTTTTTGTTGCTCTGTCTTTGCTGTTTGATTAACATTGTGTAAAGATGGGCCAGCTCCTAAGCTTACATTCGTGCTTTTTCATATAAAGATACCAAGAGAAGAAAGAAAAATTGATAATAGGAGTAAATTAGAAAGTTGCTTTAAATTACATGCTCTATCTGAATCATGAAATAAAAAAATTGGTTTTAATATCCCTTTAATTTTGACTTTACTGTCCCTTTAATGCCATTGCTCCCCTGCAAATCCATGTAAAGAGAATCAACCCATACTAGGTTTCATGAAGCTCACTGAATAGAAGATTGTTTGGAGTAGAATAGACCTGCACAAGGATCTAAGGATAAGGAGGGAAGGGCAAGCATTACACATTAAATATAAATGCTATTGTTTTAGTTAAATACAACTTTAAATTGTTATTATTAAGGTAATAATTTTTCTTCTTCCAATAAAGTACAGTTGAAAAGTTGATCAAATATGAATGATTAACCTATTAAGGTGCTTGGTTACGAGTGGAGCTCTATTTATCGCTCCCAATTGTGCGTTAACTGAGCTAGAAGTAAGCTTTTTGTGTGTGTTGAGTAGCATACTTATTACAAGTTAAAAGTAAAAAGTCTTCACTCAAACGCTAACCCAACGTGCACAAAAAGAACAGCGCAAACACCGTCAACACCTTCCAGGAACATAGGTGTTGACGGTGTTTGCGCTATATGAAGGTCTGAGGGATGTACCTTTGCGGACTGACAGTGTGACTTTGATTGATTGCGGATTGGATTCCTTTTTTCAAGCATTGGTATGTTGCGAGTCCCTAGTTACAGGCCTTGGTTACCAACATATTGGGCGTGGTAGGTCTTACTGACACGCACACTCTATTAGACGATTGGCAGATTATACACGCTTCCAGACGATTGGTTGTGTAACGAGATACACATTTGTTTTATTTATTTTTGTACACATGTAGGTTTCTGTTGTTTTGATGAGCGCGATTGGCACTGATCACTCCAGTGATCCAGGGGGGGTGTTTTATGAACTGTCAAGATTGGCTGTTCTCTTAGGGGAGATTTTCCAGGTGCCTGTTAAAAGGCCGTATGTTTGCACTGTTTGTTTGTCAGAGGAAGGGACTGGTTCTGTCCCGAAACATCACACTTTAATAAAAGTTTTTCTTCTTGTCACAGATGTCGCCAGACCAGTGAGTGCTTCTTTCACAAACTATATATATATATATATATATATATATATATATATATACATACACATACATACACACACACACACGTATATATATACTGCATATAAATACATACACACATATTTAGACGTGTATGTATGTATGTATCTCTATGTTAAAAGCCCTTTGCATATCTTTTATTTTTTTCTAACACCAGAGACCTCATATCTTTCAGCCCTTATAACTTTTTGGGGCCATATTTTTTTTTTTAATAATTATCATAAGAAAACAGTTGTACAATATAGTGTTTTAAACTTATTTTTCATGTGTTTTGTGACACTTTTGTTTCGTGTAACAGTTAACCAGAGCTCTGAGGTTGCGGTTCGCATTTACTTTCAACTTGTAATACAAGCTATCCTTCCAATCCACGCAAACAGCCGTGACAAACGAGATATCGCTCGAGGGAAACAGTGCACCACTAGTAATCTGGCCCTAAACTTTAGATGAATTAGTGCCCGGTTTTAATAATCCTATTAAAAACAAGGGCACTTTAATTCATCAAAATTGACATTTCACTGTCTTCTTCTAAAAACTTAAAATTATGCTTACCTGATCATTTTCTTTTCTTCTGACGGGAAGAGTCCACCGCTGCATTCATTACTTTTGGGAATTCAGAACCTGGCTATCAGGAGGAGGCAAAGACACCCCAGCCAAAGGCTTAAATACCTCCCCCACTTCCCTCATCACCCAGTCATTCTGTCAAGGGAACAAGGAACAGTAGGAGAAATATCAGGGTGAAAAAGGTGCCAGAAGAAGAAACTAAATTAAAGCTGCCTCATCAACAAACGCGGGTGGGGAGCTGTGGATTCTTCCCGTCAGAAGAAAAGAATATTATCAGGTAAGCATAATTTAAGTTTTTCTTCTTAAACAGGAAGAGTCCACAGCTGCATTCATTACTTTTGGGAAAACAATACCCAAGCTATAGAGGACACTGAATGCAAAGAAAGGACGGGTACAGAAGGCGGCCCCTTCGAAGGGCACCAAAGCCTGAAATGACCCATAAAAACTGAAAAGCAAAATAACTGCCCACCAGTTAAACAACCGGCATGCCGTGCTGGAGACCACTCAAAATCCTTAGATTTCACTGAGCACAACACCCCCAAGGAGCCAAGTCCCACAGGCTCCCAAATCGCACAAACTTTCCCCAAGGAAAGCCCCCCACCTACCCCCGAAAGGGGGAACCGAGTACCCAAAAAGAGATCCAAAGGACCGACATAAAAGGGTAAGAAACCCCAAAGACAAAGTGAAACGAATGTTGTTACAGGACAACCACCCAGGGAAAAGAACTCTCTATACAGTCCATGTCCCAGGAAACACTCCCAACCTATGAGAGAGCGATCGCGAGGAAGAACAAAATCCATCCACAGATCCCCTGACACAACACCATAAAACCTATGGTGCACCAAGGAAGCCAGGAGCTCCCAACTGAACCCTAGTCTAGCAGACACAACTGCTTAAACTAGCCACCTATAGGTAGGAAAACCATATCAGGACCGAAGGAAAAACACAGAGCTCACCGACAGGATTGAAAAACCAACTGTCCCAGCAGAAAAAGAGGGCTCTCTGAAACACAGAACCCCAACTGACAGAACTTGTGAGTTCCAGCTCCCAGCAGCAAAGCTGACTAAGTCAACAGGGACCCCATACCACAGAGAGTGCCGAAGTAACGACGGTAACTCCCAACCAGGAAATTTCAGACCCCAGAAGACAACCAACATTAGCAGCAATGCAACCAATGGAGGAAAGAGCACCCGAACTCCCCACCAGGGAGGATAGTAGGGACAACAAAAAGAACACGATCAGACCCAAGAGAGTAGACAGATCCCCAACCTCTCCTCCAAGAAACGGACACAACCCAAAAAAGGGCTGGCAATGTCAACCACAAGAAAGAGTGTAGGTCCCAAGAGGCAACCACTCATTGGATAACCACTCTGACCAATTACTAGCAGCTGGCAAGCTACCACGAATCAATGATAGAAATATAAAGCTTACAAGCACACAATCCAAGTGCAAATAGCTGCAGCTGGTTTCAAACTGCAAAACTTCTGCTTGCTAGGCAGCAAAGCTAACCATCAGGCTACTACAGCCGGCTCTACATGCTCGGGTTACACAACCATACACAGATCCCGTCTCTAAGAAGAAACAATCCCAAAAGGGAAGATAGGGCACGGAGCTACCACAATACCCTAGACCAAAGCCAGGCCCCCTGACATCCCACACGTAGGAGGGGAAGAAAGGAATCCTCGAACGAGAAGATAAGGAGCCACAGGGTCCCTAAGGAAACTGTATACTTCCCCAACTGTAGGTAAGGCGAAGAGACCAAAGAAAATGGTGAAACAATACCATTGAGTAATAACCCAATGGTCATTATTAGCAGCTTAGATAAGACAACAACCCACCTTAAATGCAAATGTTGCCACTGGCGACAACCGAAGTTCCACCTGAAAGGCTTCAAACTAACCTTTAGGCAGAAACCAAATATCTCATGAGAGTTAAAAACCAACTCCCTGAAGGGAAAAAGCGAACGCTTTAAACCCTAAAGTTTGAAACTGAACCACCCAGGTCCGAGTGCAACGACCCGGACCCCAAAATCTCAGACAAAAGACATGGCCCTAAGCCAGACCCCCCCCCAACCGGGGACAGGCCGTACTTCTTTAGGAACCACCAAGTTGCCTCATACGGAGAAGGGCATTCTAGGTAGCGCCTACCACACCCCAATGTCCTTGAACATTGGACACTCGTAAGAGATTCAGATCAAGATCCTAGAAGACATCAAGCCAGGCCTCCGAGATGACAATCTGCACTCGTAGGGAGATCTGAACCCTGAACCCTCTGCTTGCAACCCCAGAAAACCAAGAGGTCCTAGAGGTTCGAGTGCAACACTCCAAGTGCAGGGACCCCGGAGTTTACCTGGGACAGGGCTCCATATACATACTACGACAGCTGGATTCAACCTTAGCCATGTGGGCAACTAAGCTACCCACTAGGATCTTAGTTGTAGGGCCAAAAATCCTCACAGAATCAGTCTCCCAGAAATCCCTGTACCAGGAATAACAAGGGCAACCCTACCATTACCGCAAAGAAGCGGGTCAGAGGCGGTCGCCGGGGGAAAAAAAGGGAGACACCCAACCCCTACGCTACATCTTATGAGAACGTACGAAATACAGAAAAAGGGGAGAGACGGACATACCCGAACTCACAGAATCAGCTGACCAGACCACTCAAGAGGGAAAAAAACAGTCCCAGCAATCAAGGGGCACATGTTACTGGGTCACAAGGAAACATACACCAGTAAAATACCAAGATTGAAACGAAAATCGTCATCCAAACTGGTACCCCAACTGTCCAGTGGTCATCCGAGCCTCCAAACCCCTTGGGAATGGAGAACTTTGGTTCTGAGGACAAACCTCCAGAACCCACGAGGAATCAAACGAATCCCCACATAAGGACCTATACAATCCCTCCGATACTCCGTTCATCGAGGACGAGGAGCAAGTTGACGTATAAAAAACTAAAGCACCCCCTCAAGTAATGGATAAACATAAAACGAACACTCCAAAAAAGTGAACGACTCAACACCCAACAGTATAACCAGCACACCGGCACCACGTGGGTGACATGAACCCTAAGGAACACCTGAAACTGTCCAAGACACAAGAAAAAAATCAAAAACAAACTATAATCCTAACTAAGTTCTGATAAAGAAAGCACGCAGCTTCCATGGAAGTGCACACGCGACCACAAAATCGCAAGTATCCGTTCCAGATAAGGAATGTTCCCAAACCGGAAAATTATACCAGACATGACCTTCCTAAAACAAATCAAATATATCTGAACTGGATTAAATAAAATGAAGGCAGCACCCTTCATTGCGCCCAAAAAAAACGACACACCAACTAGACCAAGCCGATTAGAGGCCCAAGCTCAGAACTGGAACAGATACTTAAAGAAAGAAAAACACGATAAAGACGATAAAGAGATTGCTTCATACCCACACGTCTAATCCAGTTTGCCGTCCAGCACAGAAGATTGAGGGATCCCTCGGCCCAGTAGGGCGGGAATCCTCCAGCACCGCCAAAACATGCCTTAACAAAACACGAAGACGTGACAGTCTATAATGGAAGGCAAAATGTTTCCCCGCCGGGTCGACGGTGGGGCCCCTGAAGCCTCAGAGGCCATCACTTCCCCAGAAGGTCTAACTGACTCAGGTGATCCTACGCCCACGAACCCCGGTTAACAGAACACGAACAGTATCTTAAAAATACCTCACAAGGGAGATATAAAATGTGCCAGCGCCATATATATGGCCAAGCGGAACTGTGCTGTAACCTCTGGAGGAAACAAGCCGCCTTCCGGAGAAGGAGTAACGGCCATAGGGACACCTGCTTGCGTAGCAAAAGAAGGTTCTGGGGCACGCGCCTCCCGGAACATAGGGTCCTCAGGGGCGAATGGCTCAACGCACTCTAAATTCCCTGATTCGGGGATGAGAGTACTCTAGAACGGCAATCAGAACATAACTGATGGGCATGGATAACCCTGGTCATTTCATACTCTTCGCAAGACGTGTACTCCAAATCGGAGATATCAGTCTCCAAAAAATCAGAATCCTCCATAACTTGGGGATTGCAAATATGGACAAACACTAACGGCATCTTACACCTCCAATGGCTGGGGCACTCACCACCTCCTGTGAACCAGACAATTAACGAACAGACTCTCTGCATCGCCACTCGGTCAATGTGCGGAAATGGAATACAACGTTACCACACCCGGTCATGCGATGCATCATGTAAGCCAAAAAAACACGCCAGTCCCTAGGATTGCGCAAAATGATTAAGTAGACCGTTATGTCCGAAAAGCCAAGAGCCCAAGTACCACTACACAATAGCAGACAAAATCACATAACAAACATGATTGCAGTCCCCATCTGTTCAATAAACCCCCTCAGGAGATATTAACCCTTGATTCCATAAGATAAAGGAGTCCCACTGGGACCCTGACTTCTTTCGTTTAACATAACATTCACATATTGAAATAAAATGAAATTATCTTACCGGAATCTATGCCGTGGAACAGGAACACGGTCCTTCAAGTGTGACAGATAGTAGCTTTTCTTCTGACATGGACTTGAGTAAATGAAGGCAGGCAGCGAAACTCGTCAACGCTGATTGCCCAGGAGCTGTTAATATGAGTCGGGATGGTTTCGCAGAAAGACTCTCCCTGCATCTCCGGACTCTAACTTTCACCCATGCTCTCACTGAGAGGCTGACAGGATTACTTAAAATTCCAGTCCCATTTCGAAGAGTACTACCCTCCATGAGAGACTATCTTCAATCTTCTGACACTTCTCTGCCAACCTCCTGAGACAAAAGGCAAAGAATGACTGGGGGATGAGGGAAGTGGGGGAGGAATTTAAGCCTTTGGCTGCTGTGTCTTTGCCTCCTCCTGGTGGCCAGGGTCTGAATTCACAAAAGTAATGAATGAAGCTGTAGACTATTCCCGTTTAAGAAGAAAACTTACTTATTAATCTTGAGAGCCGCTCCAGCGATTCCCCCTGCCATCGGAAGCCTCTTATGTCAGAAATTACGATTCCGGCTTCCTCCAATCACGGCTTTCCCCTCGGGGGGATCATGGCCTGAGGCAACGCTGTAATTGGAGGAAGCGGGATTCGTCATTTCGGACCCGCGAAGAGGGCTTGCAACAGGCGGAGGTAGCGCTGCAGCGGCTGTCAGGATTAAAAGGTACGTTTTTGAAGAAAACGAGTGAAATGTCAATTTTGATGAATTAAAGTGCCCTTGTTTTTAAAAGGATTATTAAAAAATGAGCACTAATTAATCTAAATTGACCTTAACTTTAATGCCCTTTTTCTTCCTTTCCTCACCCTTCCACCAACTACTCACATCATGTACAATTACCGAAATATACCAATAGGTGATCTCACATACTTCTGGAATATACGACAATTAAGGGAAAAACAAGCTTTAAAAAGGATTGTGTATATGTATACAGCAGAATTACTATCAAAGTCACACACACTTGGTTCTTCGTATCACTTTCATCTTCTCAGTGCAGAAGATGCCAGGGGACCTTCTCAGATTTAGTTGCACAGAGTGAAGTACAACACTCCACATTTTTCATTGCTTCCTGCTGTGAAAGCAGAATGTTGATGTCTATCTTCAGGTAAAACATGTTTTCATGCAACAGCAGACACAATCATCTATGGTAATAAATAGGGATATGCTGATGTGAAGGAGGGAGGTGTCTAATAGAACCCTTATCTCCTCATCTGTACTACCTAATACAAGTGAGCTCTCATATGGAAGAGAGGAAGCCCCTCTTTCAAATTAGAGATCATTGTACTTCTAGGGTAGGAAGGAGGATATGTCTTTCAACATGAACCACCAAGAGGGTCCATAAGATACAATTTTTGCAAAATAGGAGTCACTTCATTGTGATATTTACCTCCCTAATACATTTACTGTATGGGGGAATAGTGGCTACAAACACACAAAATACAGCTCAAAGGGAAGACAGGATTACTAGTAGGGATGAGCAAATAGTTCTAAAAATTCGAAATTTAAAACGAATTTTGATACATTCGTTCGAATCGAATTTTGAATGTTTATATAACATTCTAACATTCTATTTTCTAATTTTCATTTTCGAATTTTTCAATAAGATTCGAAAATATTCGTTCGAATAATAGAATGTTTAGCTATGTATTCATTCAATTTCTAAATGTAATATTCGAATTCGAATGTGACATTCAAATTCGAATGTGACATTCGAATTCGAATGTGACATTCGAATTCGAATGTGACATTCGAATTCGAATGTGACATTCGAATTCGAATGTGACATTCGAATTCGAATGTGACATTCGAATTCGAATGTGACATTCAAATTCGAAATAGTATTTCTAGTTTACAACTGTTTTTAATAAATGTGATATTCGATTCGAATGTGATATTCGATTTGAATGTGACATTCAAAATAGTATTTCTAGTCTAATACTGTGTTTTATAAATGTAATATTCAAATTTGAATGTGATATTCTATTCGAATGTGATATTCGAATTTGCAATAGTGTTTCTATTCTACAATTGTGTTTTATAAATGTAATATTCGAATTCGAAAGTGACATTCAAATTCGAATGTGACATTAGAAAACTGTAAATAACATTCAAAAATCGAATTTTTAAGAATATTCGTTCTTATCAACATTCTATTATGTAAGTCGAATTTCTACAATAACATTCGTTCTAACATTCGAATTCGAATATAAACACATTCGCCCATCCCTAATTACTAGTTTTCAAATAATAAGTGGTTCCCATAAGAATTGCTCACCTGTCTATGCACCCCCATAAAAGCACTACAATGGCCATGTGAAAAAATGAATGAGAAGTCAAACGATCAAGTAGCTATGAGGTGATCGTCATGGTAACATTGATCACCAGTAGAATCAGAGGTAAAATAATCAAGGGAATATGTAGCTTTCGCTGAAGCCACCTCAGTATATAAATAGAGATTAGACCCTTCACTGGAAAGAGAACAAACTCACAAGCTATATTCATAATATAGTGTTAAAATGTTATATCTATGCTACAAGACCCCTTACCCACTTTGAATCCTTGTTCACTCAGGCTCCTCCCCCAAGGCACACAATCTCCAAAATATATAAAATGTTGGTACAAAATCGACCAGGTCAGGTGCTGGGATATATGGAGAGCTGGGAAAGAGACTTAGGGAAAATTATACTCCCTCAAACCTGTTCACAAATATTCCAGTGTACCATGAAATCTTCAATCTCTATGAGTATCCTGGAAATAAACTTCAAAATACTGCATAGGTGGTATTATACACCAAAGAGACTCCACAGATTGTTTGGAGGCTCAAGGAGCCGCTGCTGGAGATGTGGCCATGTCGGAAGCGACATGGCACACATGTGGTGGTGGTGTTCCTCCATACGTAATCTATGGACACAAGTCATTGATGAGATAGAGAAAATTATGGAAACACAACTACCCTTAGACCCTCTGATATGGCTTTTAAATAAACCTCCAAAGCTGAAACATAAACCCAAACTAAAACTCCTTACCTTGATGGTGAACAGCGTTAAATTCTTGATAGCTAAGAATTGGGGAGGGACAGAGGCCCCTTGCATGCTGACCTAATAAAGATGGAGGAATCCCACTACTTAAAATACGACAAAATGACCCTTTACGCAGAAATAGTTGAAATATGGGAGGGTTACCTTAAATCCAAGCAGGAGGATGGACACAAACCCAATGCTCAGGGGGATGAGTAGAGGATAGTGTATAATCACTCTCATACATGGGGCGGTATTCGGAGTGCACTCTGAGAAGGCAACATTAGTTCTTTACCTGTCCACGCTTGTATTGCGTTGATATTACAGAATGTTGTAACGAATTCAGTTTCTTTGTCACAACTTGCACATTCCTAGGTTATGACTTATGATTTACGATTGTTAATGTTTTGTTGTATTGTTACGCACAGAGGAGCACAGGACCAAGAACATTGGGAACGTGTGCTCCCATATTATATGGAAAATGATCAGCCAATGTATGTGTACCCCACGGAGCTGCGTCTCCGCACTCTGTATTGAATTTCTTTTGAAAATAAAGCTGGTTTATAAAAAAAAAAAAATGCTAAAAACAACTGTTGTACAATTAAGTATCATGAAAGGTAGATGCAAAATAAAATTCCTAAAATGTTAAATACTTACGGCTTAAAGCTTGAATGGCCAAAGTAAGTCTTCAAACATGCAACTTGGTCTGCATTTGGCTGAGGTACAGATGCATCTGTTCAGAAGCAAAAGAACACAAAATCATATACTTAATACATGTTTGAATTATTGACAAGCAAAAAATTCTTTAATGATATATCGCTCACCTATGGTAATTTGAGTGTAAAGCAAGCAACAGATAATTACTATAAGTTGTCTGAGGATGTCTGGAATGAAGGTAACAGCTAAGCCTGATTAACATAAGGGCTACAAAATCATCTCTAAAAAGCTTCATGTTCTTGTAAGCACTGTTGCCAAATATTATTAAGAAGTTTAAGACACATGGGGACTGTAGCCAACATCCCTTGCCAAAAGAGGTAAACTGACCCAAGAATAATGAGATTGTTCGAATGGTGGAGAAAGAACCAAGGAGAATTTCAATACAAATCCAAGCCGTCATTGAAACTCCAGGTGTAACAGTTTAAAGTCGCACCATCCGTCGCTGTCTGAATGAAAATGGGCTTCATGGTAGAAGACCTAGGAAGACCCCACTTCTAAGAGAGAAACACAAAAAAGTCTAACTGGAGTTCACCAAAATGCATGTTGACAAGCCACAGTCCTTCTGGGAGAATGTCCTTTGGACAGACAAAACAAAAGTAGATAGCAAATCACAACTCCATGTTTACAGAAGGAAAAAAGAAGCTTTCAAAGTAAAGAACGCCATCCCTACCATGAAACAGAGGAGGTTCAATGATGTTTTGAGGTTGCTCTGCTGCCTCTGAATCTGTGCAGGGCACAATGAAATCGAAAGACTATTAAAGGGACATAATACTCATATGCTAAATCACTTGAAACTGATGCAGTATAACTGTAAAAAGCTGACAGGAAAATATCACCTGAGCATCTCTATGTAAAAAAGAAAGATATTTTACCTCACATTTTACCTCAGCTCAGCAGAGTAAGTTCTGTGTAAAAAGTTATACTTCAGCTGCTGCCCAGCTTGCAGGTTAAAAAAAAAAAAAAAGAAATGAACAGCAGCCAATCAGCATCAACAGTGTTGAGGTCATGAACTCTTTTACTGTGATCTCATGAGATTTGACTTAACTCATGAAATTTCATAGTAAACTTCGTTAAACTGAATAGGGAAATAACATGAGTGCACGAGGCTCAATCCCTTAGCTGTCCTGGGACATACACTCTGATTTGCTGCTTAGAAGTCCTTTACAATGGGATGTGGCTACTGAGGAACTTTTGGTAAAATATCTTTATTTTTTACATAGTGATATTTTCTAGTCAGCTTTTTACAGCTATGCTGCATCATTTTCAAGTGTTTCAACATTTGGGTATCATGGCCCTTTAAGGCATTCTGGAGCAAAATGTACTGCCCAGTGTAAGAAAGCTGTGGCTCAGTCACAGGTCGTGTGTTCTCCAGCAGGATAATATCCCAAAACATACCTCAAAAAGCACCCAAGAATGGATGACAAGAAAATATTGGACCATTTGTGAAGTGCCCTTCTATGAATCCGGAACTGAATCCCATTGAACATCTGTGGAAAAGGCCCCCATCAAACCTGAAAGAACTGGAGCAGTTTGCTCAAAAACAATGGGCCAAAATCCCAGTGGAAAAGTGTAGAAATTATATTCAGAGCTAGAAAAACCATTTGATTGCAGTTATTGTCTCCAAAAGCTGTGCTACAAAATATTGGGTTGAGTACCAATATTTTTGTCTGTGCCATTCTCATTTGTTTTACTGTATAAAATAATATGTTAAAGGGACATAAAACCCAATTTTTTTCTTTTATGATTCAGATAGAGCACGCAATTTTAAACAACTTTCCAATTTACTTCTGTTATCAAATGTTCTTAGTTTTCTTGTTATCCTTTATTGAAAAGCAAGGATGTAAGCTCAAAAAGTGTGCCCGCGCCTGCAGCACTATATGGCAGCAGTTTTGCAACAATGTTATACAGTAGCAGGAGCACTAGATGGCAGCACTTTTTCCTGTCATGAAGTGCTTCAGGCATGTGCACGCTACCTACCTAGGTATCTCTTCAACAAAGAATAAAATGAGAAGGAAGCAAATTTCATAATAAAAGTAAATTGGAAACTTTTTTTAAACTTTATCTGAATAATGAAATAGTTATTTTTTATTTTAATAACGATCACTTCATTTGAATAACTCATCCTGTTGGTTTACTTAGGATTGTCCCACAGACCACAAGACAGGGAAGTTGCAGCAGTTGCTGGTTTGTTATACAATAACTATTGCTATTTACTGTTAAAAAACATTTTTTTTACATGGAATTAAACCTTATGCATTAATTTTGTGGATTTCAGAAGTATTTTTTTAAAATTTATTGCATCTAAAAGACAGCTTTTTACTTTTTATTATAGTATTTTTTTATTTTATTTTTGTAAAATGGATGTATTAATAGTTTAATACTTGTTAAGTTTGTCACTTGTGCACACATAAAGCAGAGGGAGTTGTTCTCATCAGGCAGTCAGCAATCAAGTCCTTAAGGTGACAGTAAACACTTTGAGACTAAATTAAAATGCATAACTATGCACTCCCTTTTTGTCCCATAAGATTTGATAAACTCTGTTTCACACCCAGCTTTTTAGCACTAATATAGATATTTAAGAATGTGGCACCATATACCTTAATAAACAAATACAACAAGATTTGGAATAATATTCTATATGCAACTGACGAGTAGATCTTCTGCCCCACCGTACTTTATTTACTACAAGGTCCAAAAGCCGCCTCTCTATATTTATAATGTGCTCCTGGAAACTCATATTAGGATATCTGAAGAGGTCCAATAATGGCCTCCATTAATTCAAAGGAGTGAAGTAATGGTGAGGTGTCCAGTCGTTGAAACGCGTAGAGCCAAGATAAATAAGAGCATTTTATTATGTTTTAATAAATATTTGTTTTTTACCACAACAAGTATTTTTGCTGCCTTTTTGGAAGTAATTTCAAACTACACAATACGTTCTGAGGAGCCGGATTCCGAAATTTATCGGAGTGAGTATATTGCACTTTTTATCAAGCAAAAGATTCAATTACCTGCAGTGCAATTTTCATTATCCACAGACACAAACACAGTGTGGAAATTGGGAAAGTTGAGACAGAAAAACCTTTCGAAGAAGCTGAACTCTGAATTTTTCGGAGTGAGTATACTGCACATTAATTTGTTGTTAACTTCTGCAAATCACAAGCCAAGTTTTTCTTTCTTCAGTGTGTACGTCCATATACACGAGATTCAAGATCAGCGCCTCTATATATTCGATTCACGTCCAATAATGCTTATTGCTTGTTATTGTGCTGTCTTTTTATAATCCTCCTAATTATGTAAGATGAGGAATATTGTTGTGTGTAAAGAGCATGGAAGTACCAGTTTTCTGTACAATTTGTGTGATACCTATATATTTGCTCAGTTTCTACTTTAGCGTGCAGACATTCTGTTTTTATCGCATTAAATTTGTTTTGCTCCATGTGCATATTATAGATGATTGTATTGGGGTTTTTTTACCCATTCACCGCAACAGGAAAGTGATCTACTAATACTTTTCCCAATAAAAGATTTGTTTTGCTGAGTTATGGTATACCCACCTAAAAAAGCTGAGAGGTTTAATGCTTTGAGGTTTCTGTCTGGCCCCTACTTATAGGAATAATCTTCAGTGGCGTGTGTTATGCTGAGACATGAACCAAGATGCTTTTAGATCATATTGCATCATCTCGACTTCAAACTGCTGTGTGTATTGACATCTTATATATTTATATATGTATCTTCTATTTAATATCAGATCTATTCACACTATAAACTGTGTATCTCACCCCATTCGTCATCCTCCTCTTCTTCCTCTATACCTTCATCCTCTTCTTCTTCTGCAGCTAAATTTAACGCTTTATCTTTCATAGCAATATCTGAATGAAGAGGGTTCATTCCGGCATCAACATCTGGGCTTTGGTCCAGGTTCTCTACAGACTGAATTTAAGAATTTGCAAATAATTGAATGTGTAGTACAAATTTAAAGTGTTTACTGTTTAACACACTGCACAAGCATACATTAATTCCACTTATATACAACATGTTTCTGCCATCTTCCCCCTTTACAAATTCTATTTACTTAAAGGGATAGTAAACCCAATTTTTTTTCTTTCATGATTCAGAGAGAGCATGCAATTGTAAGCAACTTTCTAATTTACTCCTATTATCAAATTTTCTTCCTTCTCTTGCTATCTTTATTTGAAAAGCAGAAATGTATGTTTAAGAGCCGGCCCATTTTTGGTTGAGAATCTGGGTTGCACTTGCTGATTGGTTAGTTACATTTAGTCATCAATAAGCAAGTGCAACCCAGGTTCTAAATAAACAATGGGCTGGCTCTTAAACATACATTTCTGCTTTTCAAATAAAGATAGCAAGAGAAGGACGAAAAATTGATAATAGGAGTAAATTAGAAAGTTGCTTACAATTGCATGCTCTATCTGAATCATGAAAGAAAAAAACTGGGTTTACGATCCCTTTAAACAGACTTCCCTACCGTCTTTATTGTAATATTTTACAATAAAAAAAAAAAAAAAGGTCTTACTTTAGATTTTAAAACTTGGGCTATTTAATATCCACGTGTTAATATATTTTGAACAGAAATATAACTTATTACCTTTATTGTTTTTGCTTATTTTTTAATTATTTTCTTATGGGCTAGTTATAGTTGTAGATGAGTGTGACTGTGTTCCCTTATTTTATAATTATAAATACTGTACTTGAATTTGATTAAAGATAGGCAGAACATAACTATAAAAATCAAATGCTAGTGAATATTACAAGAAAAGAAAAAATCAAAAAAATGTTAACAATTACCTTAAGCATTTCAATCTCAAGTTCTTCATCACTTTCAATTTCGTACGATAGATCCTTTTCCTCTTCATTATCAATTAAATCCTGTGTAAGGAATATGTAAAATACACCAAACTGAGGTCAAAGTTTTCATAAAATAACTAAACATTTTTATGCACCGTTAGGATTGGGTCTAAATCAAAAGTCTCACCTTGGTAAATTAGATTTGACTGTAGCAGTGTCTACTCTTTCCGAACACTCAAATTCATAACTATGCTCATTTGCATTGTCCTACGTTAAAGGGACATTCCAGTCAAAATTTAAATGCACATAGATGAATTACATCTTTTAATAGAAACATAATTGCAATATACATGTATTGTCAAAAATGCTTCTAGTAAGAGTTATCACTGTTTTAGTGTTAACATTTTTTTTTCTGCACGTGCATGTGAAGCATAGCTAGATATTCTCAGTGCACCAGCATTTTAAATACTGCAGCTGCTCAGAGCGCCAAAGAGGGTTTGTATCATGTCAGCAAATTAACATATTGAGTAATTACCAGATGGTACAAGCACCTTAGGCTCTCTAAGCAAGTGATGTGTTTACAATGCTGGTGCACGGTGCATACTTAAATACACTTTTGAAAACATAATTTATGCTTACCTGATAAATTCCTTTCTTCTGTAGTGTGATCAGTCCACGGGTCATCATTACTTCTGGGATATTACTCCTCCCCAACAGGAAGTGCAAGAGGATTCACCCAGCAAAGTTGCATATAGCCCCTCCCCTCTACGTCACCCCCAGTCATTCGACCAAGGACCAACGAGAAAGGAGGAACCAAGGGTGTAGTGGTGACTGGAGTATAATTTAAAAATAATTACCTGCCTTAAAAAACAGGGCGGGCCGTGGACTGATCACACTACAGAAGAAAGGAATTTATCAGGTAAGCATAAATTATGTTTTCTTCTGTTAAGTGTGATCAGTCCACGGGTCATCATTACTTCTGGGATACCAATACCAAAGCAAAAGTACACGGATGACGGGAGGGATAGGCAGGCTCTTTTATACAGAAGGAACCACTGCCTGAAGAACCTTTCTCCCAAAAATAGCCTCCGAGGAAGCAAATGTGTCAAATTTGTAAAATTTGGAAAAAGTATGAAGCGAAGACCAAGTTGCAGCCTTGCAAATCTGTTCAACAGAGGCCTCATTCTTAAAGGCCCAAGTGGAAGCCACAGCTCTAGTGGAATGAGCTGTAATTCTTTCAGGAGGCTGCTGTCCAGCAGTCTCATAGGCTAAACGTATTATGCTACGAAGCCAAAAAGAGAGAGAGGTAGCAGAAGCTTTTTGACCTCTCCTCTGACCAGAGTAAACGACAAACAGGGAAGACGTCTGTCGAAATTCTTTAGTTGCCTGTAAGTAAAATTTTAGGGCACGAACTACATCCAGATTGTGCAGAAGACGTTCCTTCTTTGAAGAAGGATTTGGACACAAGGATGGAACAACAATCTCTTGATTGATATTCCTGTTAGTGACTACCTTGGGTAAGAACCCAGGTTTAGTACGCAGAACTACCTTATCCGAATGAAAAATCAAATAAGGAGAATCACAATGTAAGGCTGATAACTCAGAGACTCTTCGAGCCGATGAAATAGCCATTAAAAATAGAACTTTCCAAGATAACAACTTTATATCAATGGAATGGAGGGGTTCAAACGGAATGCCCTGTAAAACTTTAAGAACAAGATTTAAACTCCATGGTGGAGCAACAGTCTTAAACACAGGCTTAATCCTCGCTAAAGCCTGACAAAAAGCCTGAACGTCTGGCACTTCTGACAGACGTTTGTGTAACAGAATAGACAGAGCTGAGATCTGTCCCTTTAATGAACTAGCAGATAAACCCTTTTCTAAACCTTCTTGTAGAAAAGACAATATCCTAGGAATCCTAACCTTACTCCAAGAGTAACCCTTGGATTCACACCAATATAGGTATTTACGCCATATTTTATGGTAAATCTTTCTGGTAACAGGCTTCCTAGCCTGTATTAAGGTGTCAATAACTGACTCAGAAAACCCACGTCTTGATAAAATCAAACGTTCAATTTCCAAGCAGTCAGCTTCAGAGAAGTTAGATTTTGATGTTTGAAAGGACCCTGTATCAGGAGGTCCTGTTTCAGAGGTAGAGACCAAGGTGGACAGGATGACATGTCCACCAGGTCTGCATACCAAGTCCTGCGTGGTCATGCAGGTGCTATCAGAATCACTGATGCTCTCTCCTGTTTGATTCTGGCAATCAATCGAGGAAGCATCGGGAAGGGTGGAAACACATAAGCCATCCTGAAGTTCCAAGGTGCCGTCAGGGCATCTATTAAGACTGCTCCTGGATCCCTGGATCTGGACCCGTACCGAGGAAGCTTGGCGTTCTGTCGAGACGCCATGAGATCTATCTCTGGTTTGCCCCAACGTCGAAGTATTTGGGCAAAGACCTCCGGATGAAGTTCCCATTCCCCCGGATGAAAAGTCTGACGACTTAAGAAATCCGCCTCCCAGTTCTCCACTCCCGGGATGTGGATTGCTGACAGGTGGCAAGAGTGAGACTCTGCCCAGCGAATAATCTTTGATACTTCCATCATTGCTAGGGAGCTCCTTGTCCCTCCCTGATGGTTGATGTAAGCTACAGTCGTGATGTTGTCCGACTGAAACCTGATGAAACCCCGAGTTGTCAACTGGGGCCAAGCCAGGAGGGCGTTGAGAACTGCTCTCAATTCCAGAATGTTTATTGGCAGGAGACTCTCCTCCTGACTCCATTGTCCCTGAGCCTTCAGAGAATTCCAGACGGCACCCCAACCTAGAAGGCTGGCGTCTGTTGTTACAATTGTCCAGTCTGGTCTGCTGAATGGCATCCCCCTGGACAGATGTCGCCGAGAAAGCCACCATAGAAGAGAATTTCTGGTCTCTTGATCCAGATTCAGAGAATGGGACAAGTCTGAGTAATCCCCATTCCACTGACTTAGCATGCACAATTGCAGTGGTCTGAGGTGTAAGCGAGCAAATGGCACTATGTCCATTGCTGCTACCATTAAGCCGATTACCTCCATGCATTGAGCCACCGATGGGTGTTGAATGGAATGAAGGGTGCGGCAAGCACTTTGAAGTCTTGTTAACCTGTCCTCTGTCAGGTAAATCTTCATTTCTACAGAATCTATAAGAGTCCCCAGGAAGGGAACTCTTGTGAGTGGAACGAGTGAACTTTTCTTTTCGTTCACCTTCCATCCATGTGACCTTAGAAATGCCAGTACTAACTCTGTATGAGACTTGGCAGTTTGAAAGCTTGAAGCTTGTATCAGAATGTCGTCTAGGTAAGGAGCTACCGAAATTCCCTGCGGTCTTAGTACCGCCAGAAGAGCACCTAGAACCTTTGTGAAGATTCTTGGAGCTGTAGCCAATCCGAATGGAAGAGCTACAAACTGGTAATGCCTGTCTAGAAAGGCAAATCTTAGATACCGGTAATGATCTTTGTGAATCGGTATGTGAAGGTAAGCGTCCTTTAAGTCCACTGTGGTCATGTACTGACCTTCTTGGATCATGGGTAAAATTGTCCGGATAGTCTCCATTTTGAATGATGGAACTCTTAGGAATTCGTTTAGGATCTTTAAATCCAGGATTGGTCTGAAAGTTCCCTCTTTTTTGGGAACCACAAACAGATTTGAGTAAAACCCTTGTCCCTGTTCCGACCGTGGAACTGGATGGATTACTCCCATTAACAATAGTTCTTGTATGCAGCGTAGAAACGCTTCTTTCTTTGTTTGGTTTGTCGACAACCTTGACAGATGAAATCTCTCTCTTGGAGGAGAGTGTTTGAAGTCCAGAAGGTATCCCTGAGATATTATCTCTAGCGCCCAGGGATCCTGGACATCTCTTGCCCAAGCCTGGGCGAAGAGAGAAAGTCTGCCCCCCACTAGATCCGATCCCGGATCGGGGGCCCTCAATTCATGCTGTTTTAGTGGCAGCTGCAGGCTTCCTGGCCTGCTTGCCCTTGTTCCAGGACTGGTTAGGTCTCCAGCCTTGTCTGTAGCGAGCACCAGATACTTCTTGTTTTGGAGTAGTGGAAGTTGATGCTGCTCCTGCTTTGAAATTCCGAAAGGAACGAAAATTAGACTGTCTAGCCTTAGGTTTGGCTTTGTCTTGAGGTAGGGCGTGGCCCTTACCTCCTGTAATGTCAGCGATAATTTCTTTCAAACCAGGCCCAAATAAGGTCTGTACCTTGAAAGGTATATTAAGTAATTTGGACTTAGAAGTTACATCAGCTGACCAGGATTTTAGCCACAGTGCTCTGCGCGCTTGAATGGCGAATCCGGAATTCTTAGCCGTAAGTTTAATTAAATGTACTACGGCTTCCGAAATGAATGAATTAGATAGCTTAAGTACTCTAAGCCTGTCTGAAATGTCTCACCATAGTCCTCTCACACATCCTATCTAGTCGTTGGGTGCAAGAGAATGACTGGGGGTGACGTAGAGGGGAGGGGCTATATGCAACTCTGCTGGGTGAATCCTCTTGCACTTCCTGTTGGGGAGGAGTAATATCCCAGAAGTAATGATGACCCGTGGACTGATCACACTTAACAGAAGAAAACGCTGTAGCTTTTATTAGAAGCATTTTTACTAATACATGTATATTACAAAAGTGCTTCTGTTCAATACCAAAATGCACCCATGTGGTTTCCAATTTTGGCTGGAACATCTCTTTAAATAACTATAAAAAAAAAACAATTGAACACATTGTATAAAATCTTCAGGCTCTAAAGCAAATATCATTCGTAATCAATCAGGTTTCAAATAAAATATTAAACCAAACGTATTTATCTGTATGGCTTATCTAATAAACATACACACATGCAGTATTTTACACTAGAAATAATAACCTATAGAAAGCTGTTCAAATACTTATTATCATTTTAGATGTTAAATGGGCATAAAATATCTTGTTATCTATTCTTGCAATAGATTAACAAACTAGGTGATTGTGAAAATATTTTGAAGGCTATATGTAATTTGCTGCTATTGTTTTTCAATGGAAAAATTCCATCCACTATTTGCAATATTGGTGGAACCAATGCAGACTTGCAGCTGGAGTAGAAATAATTTGCCACTGTCATTTTGTTAGCAAAAATTACATTGCTTTGCTGTTCCTTATCTGATCATCTATGCTGAGTCCAACAAGGAACAGATATGTGGCAGGGTTAGATTTGTGAAGTATGACATGAGCTCTTCCAATTTCGAAAAATGGAAATTCCTTAATGTTAAGACAAATGATATGAAACCCAAACATTTTCTTTTGTGATTCAGAGAGAGCATACAATTTTTTTTAAAAAGTTTTCAATTAACTACTATTATCAAATTGACTTTGTTCCTATAGTATTCTTTGCTGAAGAGATACCTAGGTATGTGTCTGGAGCTCTACATGGCAGGAAATAGTGCTGCCATCTAGTGCTCAAGTAAATAGATAACATTGCTGCAAAACTGCTGACATATAGTGCTTCAGACACGTGCCCACTCCTGAGTCAACATCCCGTGCTTTTCAACAAAAGTTATGAAGAGAAAGAAGAAAATTTGATAATAAAAGTAAATTAGAAAATTGTTTAAAGTTGCATGCTCTATCTGAATCATGGTAAATCCAAGCGTTTAAAAAATGCTAGGATTTACACTCTCTAAAAATAAATAAGACTTTCAGTGGTGAGTTTGTAAATAAAGGGTGCTAAACTCACCCTTTTTGTGCCGCGGCTCCTCGCTAAACTCAGCGCCTCCGGCCGCCCACGGCACATTGCTCTTTTCTCAATGAGGTGACATTTCCACCACTAAGCCAATAGCTGTTCTAGCATTAAGAACACTGTCAGGTGACTAATACGGCTATTGGTTTAGAAGTGGAAACGTCACTTAGTTTAGAAAATAGCGCTATGCCGTGGGCGGCCGGAGGCGCTGAGTTTACCGGGGAGCTGCGGCACAGAGATGGTGAGTTTAGCACCCTTTATTTACAAACACCACTGAAAGTCCAGTTTATTTTTAGTGATGGTAAATCCTAGCGTTTTTTAAAACCTCAGATTTACCATCTCTTTAAGTAAACATTTTGGGTTTCATATCCCTTTTAATTTACAGGATAACTAATAAAAACTAAAAATAATAACTAATGAAAATATATTGTAAAGTTATTTTAGTGTAAATAATTAAACATTCAATAATACAATCTCAAACAGGTCCCTTTAAATACCTCATCAGATTTATATCTCATATTGCTTTTCTGATACTCTCTGCTCTCTTGTTCCATAATGTTGAGTTCATCTTCTGTAATTTCTAATGTCATAAAGTTATCTTGCTCTCGAGTTACTTTAGGTCCATTGTCATTTAAGTTTTTATTATGGCTGCCATCCATTTTTTGGCTTGATAATTCTCTGGCAAAAATGTCTTCCTTAACATCTGCGCTTGCTCTGTTATCCTGCTCATTATCGTCAGGCAAGTGGTCCCTCCTCTCTTCTGAGAACGTATCCTCTTTTACAGCAGAGATCATTATGTTTTGTAAATCTTCCAGTTTCTCGGAGAGATCAGCGAGAGCATCCCTCACTCTGTAAAACAGATTACATACAATACATTTTTGGACAATGCTGTATTCAATTAGATTACGATGCACAAAAATAGACCAACCGACGCGCATCTTGGAAGTGCTCCAAACTCTCAGGAACCTGATCCACCATATTCAGTAATCGTTGTGACAAGGTGCTTAGCTGCTTTTTCACCTCAAAGGATTCAATCTCTGTCCCTGTGAAATGTACACATATTACATATTAGATTTTTTACTGGTTCTAACAGAAAGCACAATAAAGATTTTTCCAAATTAATGTATTTCATATATAGATGCATTGCATTTATTCTGTGCTTCTTAGGGTGCACTGTAAAAATTATTTCAAACCATTGTGGGTGCTTATTTACTTATTCCTTTTGCTCCCTCATAAACTGAACCCTTTTTTTTTATTATTATTATTATATCACATTGGGGGGCAGTGCATCCAAACAATGTTATATTATCGCCACTAAAAAAAAAAAGAGAGCTACAGGAGTCGGTGGTTAGAATGAAATAAAAGTGAAAAGAGAGCATACTTCTATGTGTTAGAACAGTTTATTATGACCCTATAGCTTCCAAAAAACTGGGTGTTTAAACACATAATTGAAGTCAGTTCCAGAGCATCAATCCGATACTGGGAGCTAGCTGAACACGTTGGGTGAGCCAATGACAAGAGACATGTGTATAGCTGCCAATCACCAGCTAGCTCCCAGTAGTGTATTGCTGCTCCTGGGCCTACCTAGGAATGCTATTGGACAAGAGATAACAAGAAAAAGTAAAATTGATAACAGAATAAAACTGAAAACATTACTAAAAAACTGTATGCTCGAATTGAAAACAAAGCGCGTGGGATGCTCCAACCGACAAAGCCGTGGCGGTCTTCTGCGCTACTCCTCTGTGAGGACACTGAGACGTGACGTAGTGAGACGGAAGGAACACTCCCCTGTCCAGGCATAAAGAGACGATAAGCCAAACAAGGATTAACATCACTCCGGTACAAAATATAAATTTCTTTATTATAAACAGGTTAAAACCTGTTAAGACAATGGACGGCAGTCCGTGTAAAATCAAACATAGGAGAAGGGGAACTAAAGCCCCCACAGCATCAGACGTGTTTCATGCCGCTAGGGCACTTGTTCAATGATATTTTGTTAGGGACCGGTCGTCAGCTTATATTGCTTCAATAAGCCAATCAGTTCAAAGGTAATTATACCTGCTTTTAACCCCTTATGTCCCGAACAAAATATGTTAGAAACTGAACATATATACAGATAACATAGTGCAATAATAGCTATTTGAAAAAGCCAGTATATACATTAATAGTATTATTAGAGCATTATTTTATCTCCCTATTACCACCTCTAGGATGCCTCTAGGATGCCTGGGAACAAAATCTATACCTTTAACCCTAAGAAAGGAATTGTCAAAGTTATGATAATCCCTAAAATGTCTGGCAATAAGTGTCCTCGACTCAGGGTCCTCAATTTACCCAACATGTTCTAGGAATCTGTATTAGAGATCTTGTAGTGCGCCCTGTATACTGTTTGTCACAGCCCATACATATAAGTAAGTAGATGACGTGTGTGGTCTTACAATTAATGAAATAGCGGATGTCAAATTCCTTATCTAATACCTGGGTTTTAAATTTTTCCCCTTGAATTACATAACCACAGGTCTTTCATCTGGAGGCACAGCACTTATAGAAACCCTTCCTTTGCTTCAACCAAGTTGTGCGAGTAATTTTGGGGAGCATAGATGGTGACAAAGTTCCTCAGTGTTTTTGCTTTTTTGGATATAAATTTACACCCGTCTTTTGTTATTTGGTTTAGAACAGAATCATTTTGTAAAATTGGCATGTGCTGTTTGATAATTGTACAAATATTATTGTATTCCTTACTGTAAGCAGTAATACACAAGGGAGATTTAATAAAAGCATCCTTATTACTAGTGTTTTGTTTTTTATACTGTAGCAATTCTGATCTGGGTACCATGTCAACTTGTTCTTTGGCTTTATTTAGTATTGTGCTTGGATAACCTCTGAGAGTCCATCGATAGTATCCTTGGCACACTCTTCATAAGTTTCCATATTAGAACAGTTATGCTTTACCCTAATTAGTTGGCTCTTAGGGATAGATTTTTTCAAAAGTGTAGGATGGCAGGATTGGTAACTCAAAATTGTGTTACCTGCTGTGGGTTTACGATACAATTCAACAGCAATAACTTTCGCATCCCTATTAAGTATAACTATTACATCCAAGAAACTGAGTCTATCAACACTGTGTTCCATAGTGAATTTTAGCTTTAAATTGTTATCTTGAACATAAGAAAAAAATTGTTCAATATTTTCTACCTCACTGTCGCACACTAGGAACAGATCATCAATATAGCAGCCATAAAAAAACACAACATTCGGTATAGCAGCCATAAAAAAACACAACATTCGGGGGCGTCTTCAGGCGGCACCTTGAGTGGTAGCAAAATTAGTTGCTGCGTGGGGAGAACTGATAATTTGCCACATATCAGTTGTCTATGAGGACATTTAATCTGTACACATTGCTGAGTGGATTCTACAGATCCTGTTGAACATTTTGATACCAGAAATGTTCCGAGTTCCACACCAGAAAACTAAGCGTTGAGGCCTGCAGCAACCATCGTGGAGGATCTCAACACCCCCCCACCCCCCCCCCGCAAGTAATATATCAGAGTATGAGTGGCTTCTATGCTGCTATAAAACTGTTCTACTGATCATTTCAAACGATCCTTAAATATTGACATATGCCTACTTACTGGGTATAAGCTAAAACCTCTAATGGTCGTCCAACCGAAGGAGATTGCTAATATGGAGGCAGTTGCTAGATGGGAAACTACCATAACACAAACGATTGCCAAATACTTATCATTAATCCTACTGCGCCACAAGATCACAGCCAAGCTACCTCTACAGAACTGTAGTACGGATAACATTCTTGGGCTGGAACAAGATGAACATAGTGACTCACATTCCCAATTGAGAGGAAGCGGTCAGGAGACACCCGAACTTTTGAAGGATGACACCACTTCTATTGCCTTTATCGAGAGCCAAACAAGAGACTTACTTAGACAGTTGTGCTGTGCTGACATGGATTATACAACGGGCGCCTGGGACGATTGGGCTGCATACACTCCTGCACGCGCGATAAAAGAAGCTAAGAGGCCCCTACAGGATCATTTTGACAAAGGCAGCCTTATTTCCCTACAATGCCTACTATATGATCACAGCGCTGCAACAATTGGCTCCGGTGGACAAGTCAGTTTACACAGAGTGTGTTTTCATCTACAGTTAACGCATCCCACAACAATGGAGCCTAAAGAGCATACAGAGAGGGTGAAGGTCTGGTTACTGCGTTTTCTCCAGCCTACAGTGCCTCTCTTAGATCGTGGGTCTGATCCCCTCAGGCTTCCAGGTGGTAAATAAAACAAATAGACTGGAAGTCTTCCTGAAATCTTTAGTAGCTTCCACATAATATTTCAAAGCTCTTACCACATCCAAAGAATGTAAGGATCTCTCCAAAGAATTCTTAGGATTAGGACATAAGGAAGGGACAACAATTTCTCTACTAATGTTGTTAGAATTCACAACCTTAGGTAAAAATTTAAAAGAAGTCTGCAAAACTGCCTTATCCTGATGAAAAATCAGAAAAGGAGACTCACAAGAAAGATGAGAAAACTCAGAAACTCTTCTAGCAGAAGAGATGGCCAAAAGAAACAACACTTTCCAAGAAAGTAGTTTAATGTCTAAAAATGCATAGGTTCAAATGGAGGAGCCTGTATAGCCTTCAGAACCAAATTAAGACTCCAAGGAGGAGAAATTGACTTAATGACAGGCTTAATATGAATTAAAGCCTGTACAAAACAGTGTATATAGCAATCTTTCTGTGAAATAAAACAGAAAGAGCAGAGATTTGTCCTTTCAAGGAACTGGCAGACAAACCCTTATCCAAACCATCCTAAAGGAACTGTAAAATTCTAGGAATATTAAAAGAATGTCAGGAGAATTTATGAGAAGAACACCATGAAATGTAAGTCTTCCAAACTCTATAATAAATCTTTCTAGAGACAGATTTACGAGCTTGTAACATAGTATTAATCACTGAGTCAGAGAAACCTCTATGACTTAGAACTAAGCGTTCAATTTCCATACCTTCAAATTTAATGATTTGAGATCCTAATGGAAAAAACGGATCTTAAGATAGTCGGTCCGGCCGTAACGGAAGTGTCAAAGGCGGGCTACTGGACATCCAAACCAGATCCACATATCAAAACCTGTGTGGCCATGCTGGAGCCACCAGCAACACAAAAGACTGTTCCATGATGATTTTGGAGATCACTCTTGGAAGGAGAACTAGAGGCGGGAAGATGTAAGCAGGAAGATAACACCAAGGAAGAGTCAGCGCATCCACTGCTTCCGCCTGAACATCCCTGGACCTGGACAGGTATCTGGGAAGTTTCTTGTTTAGATGAGAGGCCATGAGATCTATCTCTGGAAGACCCCACATCTGAACAATCTGAGAAAACACATCTGGATGGAGAGACCACTCCCCTGGATGTAAAGTCTGGCGGCTGAGATAATCTGCCTCCCAATTGTCTACACCTGGGATATGCACCGCAGAGATTAGACAGGAGCTGGATTCCGCCCAAGCAAGTATCCGAGATACTTCTTTCATAGCTTGGGGACTGAGTCCCACCCTGATGATTGACATGAGCCACAGTTGTGATATTGTCTGTCTGAAAACAAATGAACGGTTCTCTCTTTAGCAGAGGACAGAACAGAAAAGCCCTGAGAATTGCACGGAGTTCTAAAATATTTATTGGTAATCTCGCCTCTTGAGATTTCCAAACCCCTTGTGCTGTCAGAGATCCCCAAACAGCTCCCCAACCTGAAAGACTCGCATCTGTTGAGATCACAGTCCAGGTTGGCCGAACAAGAGAAGCCCCTTGAACCAAACAATGGTGATCTATCCACCATGTCAGAGAGTGTCGTACATTGGGATTCAAGGATATTAATTGTGATATCTTTGTATAATCCCTGCACCATTGATTCAGCATGCAAAGCTGTAGAGGTCTCATGTGAAAACGAGCAAATAGGATCGCGTCCCATGCTGCAGTCATGAGACCTAAAACTTCCATGCACATAGCCACTGAAGGGAATGACTGAGACTGAAGGTGCCGACATGCTGCAACCAATTTTAAACATCTCTTGTCTGTTAGAGACAGAGTCATGGACACTGAATCTATATGGAAGCCTAAAAAGGTGACCCTTGTCTGAGGAATCAAGAAACGTTTTGGTAAATTGATCCTCCAACCATGTTTCCGAAGAAACAACACTAGTTGATTCGTGTGAGATTCTGCAGTACATAAAGACTGAGCTAGTACCAAAATATCGTCCAAATAAGGAAACACCGCAATACCCTGTTCTCTGATTACAGATAGTAGGGCACCCAGAACCTTTGAAAAGATTCTTGGAGCTGTTGCTAGGCCAAATGGAAGAGCAACAAATTGGTAATGCTTGTCTAGAAAAGAGAATCTCAGAAACTGATAGTGTTCTGGATGAATCAGAATATGAAGGTATGCATTCTGCAAGTCTATTGTGGACATATAATGTCCTTGCTGAACAAAAGGCAGAATAGTCCTTATAGTCACCATCTTGAAAGTTGGTACTCTTACATAACGATTCAAAGTTTTCAGATCCAGAACTGGTCTGAATAAATTTTCTTTCTTTGGTACAATGAATAGGTTTGAATAAAACCCCAAACCTTGTTCCTGCGGAGGAACTGGCATGATTACCCCTGAAGACTCCAGGTCTGAGATACACTTCAGAAAAGCCTGAGCTTTTACTGGATTTACAGGGATACGTGAGAGAAAAAATCTTCTCACAGGAGGTCTTAATCCTATTCGATACCCTTGAGAGACAATGCTCTGAATCCAATGATTTTGGACAGATTTTATCCAGAAATCCTTGAAAAACCTTAATCTGCCCCCTACCAGCTGAGCTGGAATGAGGGCCGCACCTTCATGCGGACTTAGGGGCTGACTTTGATTTCCTAAATGGCTTAGATTTATTCCAATTTGAAGAAGGCTTCCAATTGGAAGCAGATTCCTTTGGAGGAGGATTGAGTTTTTGTTCCTTATTCTGACAAAAGGAACGAAAACAGTTAGAAGCCTTAGATTTACCCTTAGGTGTTTCATCCTGAGGCAGAAAAACTAATTTTCCTCCAGTGATAGTTGAAATAATAGAATCCAACTGAGAACCAAATAAATTATTACCTTGGAAAGAAAGAGATAGTAATCTAGATTTAGATGTCATATCAGCATTCCAAGATTTAAGCCACAAAGCTCTTCTAGCTAATACAGCTAAAGACATGGATCTAACATCAATTTTGATAATATCAAAAATGGCATCACAAATAAAATGATTAGCATGTTGCAGTAAGCGAATAATGCTAGATATGTCAGAATCCAATTCTTGTTGCGATAAATTCTCCAACCAGAAAGTTAATACAGCCGCAACATCAGCCAAAGAAATAGCAGGTCTGAGAAGATGACCTGAATATAAATAGGCCTTCCTTAGATAAGATTCAAGCTTCCTATCTAAAGGATCCTTAAAGGAAGTACTATCTTCCATAGGAATAGTGGTACGTTTAGCAAGAGTAGAAATAGCCCCATCAACTTTGGGGATTTTTTCCCAAAACTCTATAGATTTTGCTGGTAAAGGATACAATTTTTTAAACCTTGAAGAAGGAATAAAAGAAGTACCTGGCTTATTCCATTCCCTAGAAATCATATCAGAAATAGCCTCAAGAAAAGGAAAAACCCCTGGAGAAACCACAGGAGGTTTAAAAACAGCATTTAAACGTTTATTAGACAGAACGTCAATAGGACTGGTTACCTCAATATCCAAAGTAATTAACACTTCTTTTAATAAAGAACACATATACTCTATTTTAAATAAATAAGTAGATTTGTCAGTGTCAATGTCTGAGGAAGGATCTTCTGTCTCAGATAGATCCTCATCAGAAGAGGATAAATTATTATGTTGTTGGTCATTTGAAATTTCATCAGCTAAATGAGAAGTTTTAAAAGACCTTTTACGTTTATTAGAAGGTGGAAATGCAGACAAAGCCTTCAGAATAGAATCAGAAACAAATTCTTTAAAATTTACAGGTATATCACGCACATTAGAAGTTGAAGGAACTGCAACTGGCAATGTACTATTACTGATGGAAACACTATCTGCATGTAAAAGTTTATCATGACAACTATTACAAATGACATTCGGTGAAATAATTTCTACAATTTTACAACAAATGCACTTAGCTTTGGTAGAACCGATGTCAGGCAGCAATGTTCCAGCAGAAACTTCTGAGACAGGATCAGATTGGGAGATCTTGCACAATGTAAGAGAAAAAACAACATATAAAGCAAAATTATCTATTTCCTTATATGACAGTTTCAGGAATGGGAAAAAATGCAATAGCATAGGCCTCTGATAGAGAAAAAAGCAAGAGGCAAACATACAAGGGGTATTGAAATAATGAAAAAGTTTGGCGCCAAGTATGACGCACAACGTAACGTAAACTTTTTTGGTGCCAAAAATAACCGGAAATGACACACTCGCGTCACTAATGACGCCGCCGTGTGAAAGGTCTCGGCGTCACGTATGACGGCGGAAATGACGAAGTTGCGTCATAAACTTATTTTTTCGCGCCAAAAATATTTTCGCGCCAAGAATGATGCAATAAAGTTTAGCATTTGACGCACCCGTGGGCCTAATACCCGCAATTGCAAGAAGTAGTCAATTGAAAAAAAGACTAAACCCCAGGTAAGAAAAAAATTTCTTAAAATGTTTATATTCCCCAAATATGAAACGGACAGTCTGCAGAAGGAAATTCATGAACCTGACTCATGGCAAATATAAGTACAATACATATATTTAGAACTTTATATAAATGCATAAAGTGCCAAACCATAGCTGAGAGTGTCTTAAGTAATGAAAACATACTTACCAAAAGACACCCATCCACATATAGCAGATAGCCAAACCAGTACTAAAACAGTTATTAGTAGAGGTAATGGTAAATTGAGAGCATATCGTCGATCTAAAAAGGGAGGTAGGAGATTAATCTCTACGACCGATAACAGGGAAATCATTGTATTCAAATAAGTGATACTCCCTTCACGTCCCTCTGACATTCGCTGTACTCTGAGAGGAATCGGGCTTCAACAATGCTGAGAAGCGCATATCAACGTAGAAATCTTAGCACAAACTTACTTCACCACCTCCATAGGAGGCAACGTTTGTAAAACTGAATTGTGGGTGTGGTGAGGGGTGTATTTATAGGCATTTTGAGGTTTGGGAAACTTTGCCCCTCCTGGTAGGATTGTATATCCCATATGTCACCAGCTCATGGACTGTTGCCAATTACATGAAAGAAATCTGCTGATCTGAGACCCTTCTGGGTTCTGTACTTTGGGACCTTAATGTTACTTTGGCTGGTTGTGTGCCCAGTTTTCGTTAAGGGAACAAGCAATTACAGTTACCTAGCAAATATGCCCTTAACTAATTTTCAAAACGGTGTATTGCTATGTATCTTTGTGATGTTCCTATTACAGCTTTTCTTCAATGTATATTTTACTGCAATGCTTATCCTGTATTAGGGAAGTTGTAACCTGCAAGTACACATTAACACTTTCCCAATAAACCGCAATTTTAGTAGCACATATAGATTAAGAAGTTGGTCACTCCCATTAAGATAGAATACTACCATAACTGTGCAGTGTGAAAATGTTCACCACTCATCTTTTTTATACATTTTGTGAGCTAAATATAAAAAAAATTTGTGAGCAAAAATAAATTTGTGGATTTATATGAGAGCTGATAATGATCATGATAATGAGCCACATCTGTAGTTAACCCTACAATGCATAAGGGTTCACATGTTGACCATGGGCAATTGCCTTTTGATGCATTTTTCTTATCTCTACCTTTCGCTACTTGGCAAGTGACTGGCACTGATAACTCTCACTGTAACCCACATTAACCCACCGACCAGTGATTTATTTTACCTGTATTAAGTAGCAAGTTTTTGCCCTAGTTCTGAGAAGCACGTTGGGTTACAATGCCTCGCATCACTGAATAAGCCATACGGTTTTAGAACTTGGTAACTCACTTCCTATATTAATCACCAGGATCTAGGGCAGATGACAAAGGTCTCACAATACTGCTCAAAACTCTGTAATCCTAGCCGGCATGAGCTAATATTCTCAATATATACAGCTACACAGTCGTCCTACATATGGATCTATTTCTAGTGCTTATATTACCTTATTTATACTCCAGTTTATCAGTTTTATAGAAGTTTTTAGTCTAAGTTTAATTACCTGTTATGCACCCTATAAAATTAGAAAATAGATATCGACTATGGGAGATCCGAGAGTGGTCTCCATATTCTCAGTAGGTGCCTTCTTGAGTTACATTTATTTATTCATATGAGGCCCAAGAGTGGCCTCCAAGGTTATTGAGTTTCCTAACTTGGGTATGTAATGTCATCTAACCAAACTCTGTTTAAAAGACCTAGTTATTATTGGTTGACCTTGTGATGATATTCTTTTTGTACAATTTTTACTGACATTTATGACCGGTATGCCTTTTACCGAGTCTCAATAAAAATGAATTTAAAAAAAAAAAACACCAAAAAAAAAAACACAACATTCTCTGAATGAGTTAGTATCTCCAAAGATGTGGAGCAGTTCCCACCAACCTAAAAATAGGTTGGCGTAGGACGGCGCAATCTTCGCACCCATCGCTGTTCCACATCTTTGGAGATAGTATTTACCCTCAAACAGAAAAAAAAATATGGGTAAGTATTCAACTGCCATAATCAAGAAAGTGTTAGTACCCTCTTCATAATTGGAAAGATATCTCAGAAAAAATTCCAAGGCTTCTAGTCCCTTATGGGGAATAGTGGTGTAAAGTGAAGAAACATCTAGAGAAATTAGAGTATATATATCCTTCCATTGAATATTTTGAATGTTTTGCACAAGAGGTAGTGTCTTTGACATAACTGGGAATAGAAAGAACCAAAGGTTGCAAAAAGAAATCAACCAGTTCTGATAGAGGTTCATTTAGGAACCCTATTCCTGCCACAATAGGGCGACCAGGCGGGTGAACAAGGTTTCTGTGAACCTTGGGGAAATAGTGGAAAATTGCTACTACAGGCCAATTGGGTATCAAATATTTAGCTGTTGCAGAATTAATAATGCCCTGTTTGAACGCAAATTTCACTATGTCCCCAAGGAGGAATTTAAACTCATGAGTTGGATCAGAAGGAAAAGTTGTATAAGTGACTGTTTTTGAAAGTTGACGTTAAGCTTCTGCTATATAGTCATATCAATATAGGATGACGATATTATCATCTTTGTCCGAGTCGCATATTACTAGGGTTTCGTCTGATTTTAATTTTTTGATCACTGCTCTTTCTGATAATGTCAAATTGTTACCTTGGCCTATAGTTTTGTCTTGACTTTTAATTTAGTTATCCAATTTTACTAACTGAGTTTCAATGGTTTGCTGGAAAACCTCCAAAACCTCCAAAACATTGCACCTCATTAACCGGGTAAAAAACAAAATGTATGCTTACCTGATAATTTCTTTCTTTCCGGATATGAGGAGTCCACGCCATCCTCAATTACTGTTGGGAATATCACTCCTGGCCAGCAGGAGGAGGCAATAAGAACCACAGTCAAACTGTTAAGTATCACTCCCCTTCCCACAAACCCCAGTCATTCGACCGAAGGTAAATGGAGAAAAAAAAAAGGAGTAACACAAGGTGCAGAGGTGCCTGAGGTTTAGTAAAAAATAACTGGCTTTAAAAAAAAGGGCGGGGCCGTGGAGTCACCATATCCGGGAAGAAAGAAATTTATCAAGTAAGCATACATTGTTTTCTTTCCTAAGATATGGTGAGTCCAGGGCGTCCTCAATTACTATTGGGAACCAATACCCAAGCTAGAGGACACAGATGACTAGGGAGGGACAAGGCAGGTAAACCCAAGCTAGAGGATACAGATAACTAGGGAGGGACAAGGCAGGTATACCTAAACAGAAGGCACCACCGCTTGAAGAACCTTTCTCCCAAAAGTGGCCTCAGCCAAGGCAAAAGTATTAAATTTATAAAATTTGGAAAAAGTATGTAAGGAAGGCCAAGTTGCAGCCTTGCAAATTTGTTCTACAGAAGCTTTATTTTTGAAAGCCCAAGAAGAGGAGACAGCCCTCGTGGAATGCGCCGTAATTCTCTCAGGAGGCTGCTGGTCCAGCAGTCTCATAGGCCAAACAAATTATACTTCTCAACCAGAGAGAAAGAGAAGTAGCAGTAGCTTTCTGACCTTTACGTTTCCCAGAGAAACAAACTAACAGAGCAGAAGACTGACGAAAATCCTTAAGTCTCCTGCAGATAGAATTTAAGAGCACGCACAACATCAAAGTTGTGCAACAAACGTTCCCCATGAGGAGGAGGATTAGGACATAGAGAAGAAACAACAATTTCCTGATTAATATTCTTATTTGAAACAAATTTAAGAAGGAGACCGAACTTTTTACGAAGAACCGCCTTATCGGCATAAAAAATAAGATAAGGCGAATCACACTGCAAGGCAGAAAGTTCAGAGACTCTCCGAGCAGACAAGATAGCCAAAAGAAACAAAACCTTCCAAGATAACAACTTAATATCTATGGAATGCATCGGCTCAAACGGAGCCCGCTGCAAAACTCTAAGAAAAGGTTAAGGCTCTAAGGAGGAGCAACAGACTTAAAAACAGGCCTGATTCTGACCAATGTCTGGCAAAAGGATTGCACATCTGGCACATCTGCCAGACACTTATGTAGCAAAACAGATAACGCAGAGATCTGACCCTTCAGGGTACTAACTGACAAGCCTTTTTCCCGACCTTCCTGGAGAAAAGACAAAATTCTAGGAATCCTGAACTTACTCCCAGAGTAACACTTGGATTCACACCAATAAAGATATTTATGCCATATCTTATGGTAAATCCTTCTAGTAACAGGCTTGTGAGCCTGAAACATGGTCTCAATTACTCAAAAACGCGCTTAGACAGAACTAAGCGTTCAATCTCTAAGCAGTCAGCTTCAGCGAAACGAGATCTGGATAAAGGAAGGGACCCTGAAGTAGAAGGACCTTCCTCAAAGGCAGCCTCCAAGGTGGGAGAGACAACATCTCCACTAGGTCTGCATACCAGATCCTGCGAGGCCACGCAGGAGCTATTAGAATCACCAACGCTCTCTCCTGTTTGATACAAGCAATGACTCGTGGCAGAAGAGCAAATGGAGGAAACAGGTATGTCATCCTGAAATCCCAAGGAACCGCTAGGGCATCTATCAGAGTAACCCGCGGATCCCTTGACCTTGAACCGTACCGAATAATTCAGAACTCAACTTTCTACTGATAAAAAATTTCAGAACACCCATTTTTTATTTTCTACCCAAAATCCACAAAATTTACAAAACCCCCCAGGACGCCCAATAATATCCGGTATTGAGTCGATCACCTCAAACTTATCACAATACATAGATTATTTCCTACAAAATTATGTTAAAGAATTGCCATCCGACCTGTCAGACTCCACATATTTTCTTAATATATGGAAACTGTCAAATGGGAGAGCAATTTTATTGTTGTCACATGTGATGTAAGTTGGTTATACACCGCCATTAAACATAACTTAGGTTTAAAAGCTATTGAATACTATCTCAAATCCGATGCGGATATGCCAGAAACACAGTGTAATTTCCTATTAGAATGTATTGAGTTCATTTTAAATAAGAACTATTTCAAATTCGAGGAGGATTATTATCTACAGGTGCAGGGAACGGCTATGGGCACAAGATTCGCACCCAGTTATGCCAATTTATTCATGGGGAACTTTGAAAGAATCTTTTTGGAGGGTACCATTGGGGTGCGAATCTTGTGCTCTATAGACGTTATATAGATGATCTGTTCTTCATCTGGAGGGGAGATAGTGAACTGTTGCATGTATTTATAGAAGACCTAAACACCAATGAATTTGGGTTCACTCATGAGTCAAGTAGCAAAAGAATTAGCTTCTTAGATATTGAAGTGGAAATTATTAAAGATAAAATAAAAACAAAAACCTTTTTTTTTTAAAAAGGTTGACTCCAACAACTACATTGACTCAAAAAGTTGACACCACAAAACGTGGAAAAATAACATACCGAAAGGTCAACTACTCAGAGTAAAGAAAAACTGTATAGATCTCTATGATTATGAACAACAATCAAAAACACTTATTTAAAGATTCAAACAGAAAGGGTATAATGGAGATAAAATACAGGAATTGGCTAAAAAAATTAAAGAGATAGAAGTACTATATTAAGAAAAGATTCAAAAACAAAAAATAGGGAGAAAATTAATCAATATTCGTAAGTACCAATAGTTACAACTTATTCATCACAACACAAAATATTTGAAAGAGTAGTGAAAAAGCATTGGCATCGCCTTCTGAAAGATCCAATAATTGGACACACACTTGGAAAGAATCCAAAATTCATACATAAGAGCAAAACATTTTAAAAATATGCTAGCTCCCAGTGAGTATAAAAAGAAAAGAGTGACATTTAATGGTAGTGTTAAAGATCTGAAAGGAGATTTAAAGAGACAGTCAAGTCCAAAAAAACTTTCATGATTCAAATAGGGCATGTAATTTTAAACAACTTTCCAATTTACTTGTATCACCAATTTTGCTTTGTTCTCTTGGTATTCTTAGTTGAAAGCTAAAACTAGGAGGTTCATATGCTAATTTCTTAGACCTTGAAGACTGCCTCTAATCTGAATGCATTTTGACCACTAGAGGGCATTAGTTCATGAGTTTCATATAGATAACATTGCGCTCATGCACATGAAGTTACCCAGGAGTGAGCACTGATTGGCTAAAATGGATGTCTGTCAAAAGAACTGAAATAAGGGGGCAGTTTGCAGAGGCTTAGATACAAGGTAATAACAGAGGTAAAAAGTGTATTTCTATCACAGTGTTGGTTATGCAAAACTGGGGAATGAGTAATAAAGGGATTATCTTTCTTTTTAAACAACAAAAATTCTGGTGTTGACTGTCCCTTTAATAGGTTTTTTTCCTTGCCAATAATGCAAATCATGCAAACATAGTACTAAATTAAAGAATATTAATTCGGAGAAAACAGGAAAATTATTAAAAATTAATGGAATAATTTGACGCACAGATACAAATGTAATATATCTCTTGTAGTGTAATTGTAATCTTAGATATTAGGAAACTACGGGATTGTATAAGAGAGCATCTATTAGGGATTGAACATGGTAAGAAAGATACCACACTATATAAACACTTTCTAGGAGGTACATCAAGGGAGAACTGAGGATTTGAGATTTTGGGGTATAAAGAAGGTAACACGTGATGGTAGAAGGGGTAATATGGAAGAGAAACTATTAAGACAGGAAGCAGTGCTTATTTATGATTTTGGAACACTATCACCTGCAGGCCGTAATAGCGAATTAGACTTGAATTTTATAATAAAATAGAAGTCCGTATAGAAAAGGGTCAAAACCACAATAGACTTTCTTTAAATAAAAATAAGGATTACTAATATGACAGTGTGTTGTATATCTGTGCACTGTTAACTATATATATATATATATATATATATATATATATATATATATATATATATATATATATAAAAACACATAGAAACACCCAGCACTCACCAGCTAGCTCACAGCTAAGATAAAATCACAACTGGAAAGGTTAGTTACCGCATCTGGCCAAATGGGAAAGCTCAGGCACCACGTCAAGGTCCTTTCCACTGCCTGAGTCCCTAACACAGCCACACCATCATGCGAGCTCACAAAGCCAAACAAACTGAGAACAAAGAAGGGGTGCACAGGTGGATGTAATCACACAGAGAAAATACAAAACATGGAAGGGAACTGCACTCCAAGACCGGACCAGGTACACATCCTGCGACTCAGCAACATCCAGCCCTGGGTGCTAAATAGCACTCCAAAAAAGCTGATGATGTCACCAGAGCCACAGGCAGTTAACCCCAGTCCGGAATGGGTGCAAGAAACAAGGGGGATTACAAACAAAAAGTAATACAACACATAGAAACACCCAGCACTCACCAGCTAGCTCACAGCTAAGATAAAATCACAACTGGAAAGGTTAATTACCGCATATGGCCAAATGGGAAAGCTCAGGCACCACGTCAAGGTCCTTTCCACTGCCTGAGTCCCTAACACAGCCACACCATCATGCGAGCTCACAAAGCCAAACAAACTGAGAACAAAGAAGAAGGGGTGCACAGGTGGCTGTAATCACCCAGAGAAAATACAAAACATGGAAGAAAACTGCACTCCAAGACCGGACCAGGTACACATCCTGTGACTCAGCAACATCCAGCCCTGGGTGCTAAATAGCACTCCAAAAAAGCTGTGATGTCACCAGAGCCACAGGCAGTTAACCCCAGTCCGGAATTGGTGCAAGAAACAAGTGGGATTACAAACAAAAAGTAATACAAGAAATAGAAACACCCAGCACTCACCAGCTAGCTCACAGCTAAGATAAAATCACAACTGGAAAGGTTAGTTACCGCATCTGGCCAAATGGGAAAGCTCAGGCACCACGTCAAGGTCCTGTCCACTGGGACTGGGGTTAACTGACTGTGGCTCTGGTGACATCACAGCTTTTTTGGAGTGCTATTTAGCACCGAGGGCTGGATGTTGCTGAGTCACAGGATGTGTACCTGGTCCGGTCTTGGAGTGCAGTTCCCTTCCATGTTTTGTATTTTCTCTGGATGATTACATCCACCTGTGCACCCCTTCTTTGTTCTCAGTTTGTTTGGCTTTGTGAGCTCGCATGATGGTGTGGCTGTGTTAGGGACTCAGGCAGTGGAAAGGACCTTGACGTGGTGCCTGAGCTTTCCCATTTGGCCAGATGCGGTAACTAACAGGATGTGTACCTGGTCCGGTCTTGGAGTGCAGTTCCCTTCCATGTTTTATATATAGAAATTCCAATGATATTCTGATAGGACTATTGAATTAATACTCTTATATTATATGTATAAATAAAAAGATATATGCGTAGCATAGAACCTAACTAGTGTTTTAAAAGAAACGAGGAGCAGTTTTGCTAATTAATAAATCATTTTAATAAATATAAATAAATAAATGGTTATGAATAAGCTTAAAAGAATAACTTGATGCCATGATTGTGAAGATATAAACAGCCTAAATCTTACTTGAGAAGATTATAGCTACAATCAAAAAGAAGTGAAGGGTTAACACCACAGCTACAATCAAAAAGAATTGAAGGGTTAACATCTAGCCCTATATAGAGGAGGAGCTTGAAAGAAAGATCATCTTGACAAAGGCTCTAAACAGCTGAAACGCGTAGACGTTCTATTTTTTCTTAGCTCCTGAACTGAGATCCTGGATTGACTCCCATAACCGCAGCGTTGAAAATACTTCCAAGAACGGAGCGGTAGGAGTTTGAAGACTTACAAGTTTATTCAAAAGAGTGCACACTCTAAGAAACCGTCAACGAATGGTCACTACCAACACGCATCGTCTAAACACAGGCGCGTGCAGACTGGCGGAGGACGCCGAAGAAATAGTGAGTACTACATAATCACTGAAGAACCCATTTTCGACTTAAAAGGTGCAACATTTACAAACAGGTGTTGCATAGATACAACAACATTCTGTGGTCTAATACAATCAATACCACGTATATTAACATTGTAACAGCAACTTCTGAGATTGTTGCAGGACTTAACTATATACCGAAAAGCCCTATACTTAAAAGGGACAGTCTACACCAGAATTGTTATTGTTTGCACAACCAACACAGTTATATTTATATACTTTTTACCTCTGTGATTATCTTGTATCTAAGCCTCTGCAGACTGCCCCTTTATTTCAGTTCTTTGACAGACTTGCAGTTTAGCCAATCAGTGATGGCTCCCAGGTAACTTCACGTGCACGAGCACAGTGTTATCTATATGAAAAACATGAACTAACTCCCTCTAGTGGTGAAAAACCTGTTAAAATGCATTCTTAAGAGGCGGCCTTCAAGGTCTAAGAAATTAGCATATGAACCTCCTAGGTTAAGCTTTCAACTAAGAATACCAAGAGAACAAAGAAAAATTGGTGATACAAGTAAATTGGAAAATTGTTTAAAATTACATGCTCTATCTGAATCATGAAAGTTTTTTTCGACTAGACTGTCCCTTTAAAGATTTGTTATTTACATAGACTGCCATTGTATGAGAAACAAGTCTTTATAAAATTGGGTATTAAGCTACAGATAAGCAAGTCTACTTAATTATTTAAAATAACTATTCCTGGTTTATGTTCAGAAACGGACATTTAGGATAGAAGAATTGCTTTGAAATATATTGCAAATGTGTCCTATTTAGTTGCAACGTTTGTTTCTAATTGAGATTGCTACGTACTATGCTTATTAAGTGTTAAAATTTGACACCGGTGTCAGTAATATTGTTTTTAAAATAGTTTTTTTAAATTGTGTTATTAAAATATTTTATTGTTTTTTATGAACACAAGATGTTCTGATTATTTATCAGTGACACGCTTGTATGATGACAACTAGAGCTATCAGTGCTATTTGTATATTAGAATAACTCAGATTGAATATATTTCTACTCCAATAAGGTAAGCATTTAAACAGATAGCCAACAGGTGCCACCCACACCCTTACCTATCTTGAACCCTGCCTTGGAAGCTTGGCATTTTGTCGAGACGCCATCAGATCCAACTCCGGCACCCCCCATTTGAGGGTTAAAGTGAATGTTAATTTAGATGAATCGGTGCCTGGTTTTTAATAATCCTATTAAAAACAAGGGCACTTTAATTAATAAAATTTACATTTCACTCATTTTTTATCAAATATTTTTTAATCTTCACAGTCACTCCAGCGATTACCCCGGTCATTGGAAGCCTCTTCATACATCAGAAATGACAAATCGATCATCCTCCAATCACGGCTTCCCTCCCGGGGGGAATCATGGCCTGAGGCAACGCCATGATTGGAGGAAGCCGGATTCTGCATTTTGGACCCGCGTAGAGAGCTTGCGACAGGCGGAGGAAGCGCTGCAGGGGCTGTCAGGATTAAAAGGTATTTGAAGAAAACAAGTGAAATGTTAATTTTGATGAATTAAAATGCCCTTGTTTTTAATAGGATTATTAAAAACCGGGCACTGATTCATCTAAATTGACATTCACTTTAAGCTGGAGAATACTTCCGGGTGGAGTTCCCACTCCCCGTGATGAAAGGTCTTTCTGCTCAAGAAATCCACTTCCCAGTTGTCCACTCCTGGAATGTGGATGGCCGAGAGACAGCAATTGTGGGCTTCCGCCCACTAAATAATCTGAGCCACCTTCTTCATGGCTAAGGAACTCCGAGTTCCTCCCTGGAGGTTGATGTAAGCCACTGATGTTATGTTGTCTGACTGAAACCTGATAAACTGGGCTAAGAACAGCTGAGGCCAAGCCATTAGAGCATTAAAAATCGCTCTCAACTCCAAAATGTTTATGGGGATAGCGGACTGCTCCCGAGTCCATAGTCCCTGCGCCTTTAATGAGTCCCTGACTGCTTCCCAGTCTTGCACGCTGGCGTCAGTAATCACAATTACCCAGAAAGGTCTCCGGATGCATGTGCCCTGAGACAGATGTTCCTGAGAAAGCAACCACGGGAGAGAGTCTCTTGTCGACTGATCCAGATTTATCTTCTAATTGATCCGTATGATCCCCGTTCCATTGTCTGAGCATGGACAACTGCAGAGCTCTCAAATTAAATCGGGCAAAGGGAATGATGTCCATGGAAGCCACCCAGACCTATTACCTTCATGCATTGAGCCACTGACGATTGAACAGACGACTGTAGAGAGGCAAGAATCTTGGCTCTTCTGACCTCTGTCAGAAAAATCTTCATCGATAGGGAATCTATTATGGTCCCTAAGAAAATTACCCTTGTAGCTGGAACAAGGGAGCTATTTTCCAGATTCAATTTCCATCCGTGGGAACGAAGAAAAGAAAACAAGATCTCTGTGCAAGATTTTGCTTGTTGAAAAGATGGCGCCTGAACCAATATGTCGTCCAGATAGGGCGCCACTGCAATTCCCTGAGACCGGATCACTGGAACGTATAGTTTCCATCTTGAAGGACAGTACTCTGAGAAACTTGTTTAGTCATTTTAGGTCCAGAAAAGGTCAGAAAGGTCCCTCTTTTTTGGGAACCACAAACAGATTGGAATAGAAACCTAGACCCTGGATGACTAAAATCATCATTTAGTGGAGGACTTCCGGTGGGGGCGGAGCCGTTAGACACGCTGTACGGCTCACGGTGCTCTAGAGAAGGGAGCTAGGAAATCTCCCCCGGCTAAAAGTTGCTTGCACTATCCGGAATCCTTGGGACCGGCTGCAAGTTCCACAGACGCTGTCTACGTCTGAGCTGAGGAAGCCCTTGACTGGCGGAAAAGCCTGGCGGTGGATACCGCAACTACCGCAGAGGAAAACCGGCAGACCGAAGGAAAAGGACAGTAAAGTCGGGTAAGAGAAATATTACCCGTGAAGTGATTGGCCTTGCTGACTGGAGTAGCCGCTTGTAGGAGGGGGTAGTCTGCCTGCAGAGAGATCTGTAGGGAGCGCGCCCTCCTCGCGGTGAAGAGTGTCACAGCTGCATATTTGTTTGGCCTGACTGCCCGATAGCGGGAAGGAACCCCGGCTTTACCCTTACAAGGTTTTTCAAAGCGGACTGCCAAAGGTTTCTCTATACCTAAGAAGGTACACCTGGTTTACAGGCATAGCGTGTACATATGGGATATTTTGGCTCCTATGAGCTGAAGATTCACAGGAGGTGGATGAGGCTAAGTGATTCATTTGAGGGATTGAATTAACACAAGTTAGGGAGAAGTGTTATTTCCCCTATTCTGTTGAACTATCCTCCCGCCCCCCTTCTTCCATGTATTTATCACCCTGTTGATGGTTGTGGGGTAACAGGAGCCTGAAGCGTTCTCTAAAAAAAAAAAAAAAAATAGGAGTACCTCTCACAGCAAAAGTGCCAAAGTACAACTGGTCTGTTTATAACTGATGGTACTTAAAATTGCCACAATTAGCTTATAAAGCTGGACTTTACCTCAAGATACAAGACGCAACAGTACATTGGTCCCTGAGTATTTTGAAAATTGGTGTTTCTTATTATCCAGGTTATTTCTACACTTCCTGCAGGCTTATAGAGAGCCAAGAGACTAGGCCTGGGCAACCTGGCTTTTTTTTCCCCTCAAGCTGCATATTCCTCAAGATTGGTGCATTTATCTGCTGTTTAACAGACTCCCTCTTTAGGAGAGAAGAGAGAGAGGGATTTAGATGGTTAATTAATGGCTAAAATTGAGTTAAATATATTGACCCTGGTTTTTCTTTTTCTTTTTTTTTGTTTTTCTTATGTCGATATTGATGGGTATATGCAATTGCTCTTTTGTTAGCATAAGCTCATTAACTGCTTTTGAGAAATGATTCACTATAACACCATAGATATCTCGGTTAAATTATGAATGTTTAAGGGATATGGCCCTTATTGATTAATTGCTGATTTTTACTGGTGTCCGCTTCTCATAATTATAATCTGGGTGAGATATTAGGCCGTAACTACACTAACCCTTATGAATATACACTCACAGTCTTTAGTTTAATACACATTCACGCTTATAATAAAAAAAAAAAAAAAAAAAAAAAAAAAAACACTTACACACACTCGAACCAGAAAATTAACTTGGTCCCTTTTGGATTTGTTCACTTTTTCTTTTTCACATTTTCTTTCATTTTTTTTTTGCTTCTCACATTCACTATTAGTATTCACAGAATATATGGAAAGATATATTATACACACGAAACAGAGTTCTCCCATAATGCCACCCAAGGGCAAGGATAGAAAGGTTAGGAGTGCGGATACCTCATTGGACCCCGTATCAGAGGGGGCTATACCCCATGTGGACATTGGAAGTTTAGTATCTCAATTAACCGATGTTTTTACCCCACAATTTGATATCATTAAGAAGGAGCTCAGCAGTATTTCAACAGATATTATCTCTCTATCAAACGAGGTTAAGCAATTCGCTTCAAGGATATTAGAGGCGGAAAATAGGATCTCTGACTTAGAGGACCGGGTCAATGTACAAGATAAAGTAATCCAAGATTATGATGGCAAGATTACTGGTTTACAATTCCGTCTGGAGGATCTTGAGGATCGCTCCAGACGGAATAATATAAGAATCATTGGTCTTCCTGAGTCCCCTGAGTATGAAGATCTTATAAAGGTTACTTCTTTATTATTACCCAAAGCTTTAGGTTTCTCTGAACAACAATTACCCTTAGAGGTAGAGAGAGCTCATAGGGTCGGATATAGTAGAACAAATATGGCTAGGGGTGATAGAAGCAGAATGTGCATTTTTAAGTTGCTTAGATTCCAGGACAAAGTAAATCTGTTAAAAGCATATAGAAAGATGGGCGAATTTGTATTTGAAAAAAACAAGCTATTAATGTTTCAAGATTTCTCAATAGAAACATCTACCAAAAGAAAACAGATGATTCCGCTATGTACTAAGATTATTGATAAAGGGTTTAAGGCCTGGGTTGTGTACCCCGCAAAGATTATGCTAGAAGAAAATGGGGTTAGGCGAATCCTCAATAATCCCCAAGAGGCCCACGAATTTATTAGTACCCTATAATATACTAGGGAAAATAATTCAGGTTTAGATAGGGGAATTTATGCCAAGTAAGATGGATATGCAATGTGTTTGGGTACGCGCTGATCTTTGGTGCGTTTTTTTTTTTCTTTATTATTACTTTGTGCTTACTACGAGGATTATAGATATGTTTTTGATATCTGTGGGGCACACTGATAACGTTAAATGGAAGAAAGAATCTATATTGTTGTTGAGCACTTACAATTTTAAAATCGAAATTATGTTAAGTAAGATAGAAGCGCTATGTGTCTGGGTAAGCGCTGATTTTTCTGTGTGTTTTTTCTTTTTTTCTCTTTATGTACTCATTATGATGATTATAGATATGCTCTTGAGGATTGCAGTGCGCATGGACAGAGTTAAATGGAAAAAAGAATTTATATTGTTGTTGAGCACTTATTATTTTAAAATTGAATTTCTCACAGGTATAGAACGAGCAGTTTTCCTTTTATTACGTTGGGTTTCCCTTTTTTCTTTTTTTTTTTTTTTTTTTTTTTTTTCCTCTTCTCTCCCTCTTCTCTCCCTCTCTCTCCCTCGCCGGCCCTCTCGCCTCTCTCTTCCCCCTCCCACCACTGGGGCTAAGTTAATTTAGACCATAGCTTAAAAATAGCTTTTAAGTGTACCTATATTTTTAATATGTTTAATGGCAGTTAGGATCAATATGCTTTCTTGGAATGTAGGGGGCATTACGTCGCCTAGAAAACGCAAATTGATTATTAAACATCTGCTGAAGTTTAGTCCCAATATTGTGTTGTTACAGGAAACACATTTGAATCTGGCAGAAGCTATGAAATTAAAGTGTAAATGGGTAGGGGAATGTATTGCAGCTCCAGGAGTTAAAAGAAAATCAGGGGTAGCCATTTTGTTTCATAAAAATTTAGATTATAATATTGTGAAGAAGGAGACTGACCCAGAGGGAAGATACCTGATACTACATATTCAGATTAATAGATGTAATTTTATCATCTGTAACATATACGGTCCCAATTCTTTTTCGCCCATTTTCTGGGAAAATATTAGAAGTAAATTATTTCTGTTTTCAGCAGCTAATTTAGTTTTAGGGGGGGATTTCAATATGACGTTATGCCCCATTTTAGACAGATTGTCCTCAAAAAACCTACGAGAAAATAACAAAGTAGCAAAATATTTTAAGTCTTTTTGTCATGAATTGAAATTAATTGATATATGGAGATTTAAAAATCCAGAAGTCCGTAGCTTTTCATGTGAGTCTAAAACCCACATGACATTCTCGAGGATTGATATGTTCCTAATTTCTAAACCGCTTGCCTTATGCAGATCAGAAGCAAATATCTATGATATTGCTATCTCTGATCATGCGGTAATCTCTTTCACTTTGGTGGCCATCTCCCCCCCTAAGGCCCAAAATACGTCTTTTTTTTTCCCCCGATTTTTGACGGATAGTCCTAAGTTCAGCAACTGGTTAAAACAGAAGTGGAAGGATTATGTTACCTTCAATATAGGACAATTTAGTAAACCAGAGGTATTCTGGGAAGCAGCGAAAGCTGTATTAAGGGGGGAAATTAAGCTTTATTTATCTACTTGGAAGAAGAAAAAGCTGGAGCAAGAATTACAGTTAACAGCACAAGTTAGAAATGCGCTTAGAAAGTTTTATCTCGATCAGACAAGAGATAACTGGGATAGATATTGCAAATTGAAAAGGGAAAGAGATATCTTCTTCAAACAAAGGTCACAGGAAGATGAATTGAAAATAAATTATCAATTCAGAGGTCATTACGGGGCCTCAGCTAAATTTCTGGCTAAAGTAGCTAAGGTGAGAAAAAGTAAGAATATTATCTCGACTATTAAAAGGGGGAATATAAAATATACTAATACAGAGGATATTAGTCAGACATTTTTTAACGTATTCCAACAGCTTTACGCAGAAACACAGGTTAATGCGGACAACGCATTAAATTTCTGGGCGAGTGTCAATCTCCCCAATATTTCGGAGGAGAGTTTATCAGAGCTTAATAGACCTATTTCAGAGGAGGAAGTTCTTGAGGCTATACAATCAGCCAATCTTAATAAATCACCAGGACCAGATGCTATTCCGATAGAATTTTATAAAATTCTGAAGGAGGAAGTAAAATTATCATTAGTGAATCTGTTTAATTATTATTTTTCTGCTGGTAATTCTATGTCTAATTATTTTTCGGCTGCCCGTATATCTCTGATTCTAAAGAAAGGTAAGGACCCGGAAGATCCAGGGTCATATAGGCCTATATCAGTACTCAATGCTGATTATAAATTGCTGACTGCTATTATTTCGATTAGGCTGGCCAAGGTATTAGACGGGATTATCCATCCAGATCAAACTGGATTTATGAGGGATAGGAATTCGCTTAAGAATATACGTCAAGTGACTACATTTCTAGATTATGCATGGAATTTAGACCCCAAGAACGAACAATCTAAAAAGATTTCTGAAGCAGCTAACAGTAGATGCTGAGAAGGCCTTTGATGCAGTGAACTGGAACTATTTATTTACGGCATTGGAACGATTTGGATTCAAGAAACAGTTCCTTGAATTCGTCAGGAATTTATACAAAAATCCGATTTCATTTCTCTGCATCAATGGCCATTCCTCCCCTTATATCTCACTTAAAAGAGGGACAAGACAAGGGTGCCCCCTCTCCCCTTTACTCTTCAATTTAGCTTTGGAGCCTTTTGCTATCTTATTGCGGGATAGGCTACTAGGGGTTCAACTCGGTTCCTTTAGTTTAAATACTCTCTTATATGCGGACGATTTGTTAATATTCTTGGACAAGGCGCAATATTCCATCCCCATATTGTTACAATTATTTAAAAAAATTTCCTCCTTCTCAGGTTATAAAATAAATTTTGATAAGAGTGAACTCCTCTGGGTAGATAAGAAAGGATCCAACTGGAAAGATCACCCCTTTAAAGTGGTTGAGTTCTTTCGATACCTAGGTATTACCTTTCATAGAAATCCAACAATTTGGTATAAGTTAAATTTCCCTCCGATATTACAAAAAATTAAAAATGATCTCGAAAACTGGGCCTCGCTTCCCATCTCATTGTCTGCTAGAATTAATCTGATTAAATCTATTATCTTTCCTAGAGTTCTATATCTGCTCCAGAATCTCCCGTTATTTATGACCAATAAAGATATTGGTAATGTACAGTCCTGGGTATCTAAATTTATATGGGGTAATAAGAAGCCAAGGATTAGTCTTAGTAAACTGATGCAGAAACGTCCTAGGGCAGGCCTGGCCTTGCCAGACTTCAGGCTTTACAATTTGGCTAGCTTGGTCAAACTGGCCCTCGATTGGATCACAGGGGTAGATAAGTTTGTGACAACAGAGCTAGAATTGTTCCTCATCTCCCCCTTTTCATTGAAAGCGGTTCTTCATTGCCCGGTACCAAAGTTACCCTTAAATCTTAGTAAACTAATTTCCCTTAAAAATGTTATTATAGCTTGGCAAAAAACTTGTCGAATATTAAAAGTCTCCCCATCCTTTTCTGAATATCTCCCTATAGTAGGTAACCCTGAATTTACCCCGGGCTTAAATCAGAGAGTGTTTAGACTATGGGCCGAAGCTGGACTGATTTATGTTTATCAGTTATTTGATGATAATCAGTTATTACCCTCAGAATTATTATTTCAAAGGTTTAATCTACACTGTTCGAATTTATTTGCTTATTTTCAACTAAGGCACTACATATTCACACAAAAATGGAATGTGGAATTTCTAAGAGATTGGATAGACATTAAAAATATTATCCGGCAATTCTCTCTGGGTCAGTCTTCAATATCACTGATCTATGATATCCTCCTGGCTAGACAGGGTGAATTAGGTGTAGATAATCTATATAACTTCTGGAAGAAATATTTGCCAGAACTAGGGGAGAACAGGATTGAGCGAAGCTTCACAGAGTTAGAAAAATTACAAGTTTCTATATCATGGAAAGAAGCGCATTTAAAACTAGTCAATAATTATTATCTCTCCCCAGATAAAATGGCCAGATTTTATCCTTCTCAGAATTATGCTTGCCCAAGATGTTCCTTGGATAGGGCGGATATTTTTCATATGTTTTGGTCTTGTCCAAAGATTCAACAATATTGGCAAAAGATAAGATTCTGGTATAGTAAAATCTATAGAGATATGGCACCATTCACGGCTGATGAGGTAGTTTTTCTAACTAATGCTGAGTTACGCCCTAAGAGGGCGATAAAGATATTGAACACAATTATTATAATTGCGAGACAGTTAATCACTAAAGGCTGGAAAGATCATACAGCTCCTAGAATCACAGGGTTCTTGAAAGAAATCCAGTTCCAAATTTTATTTGAATCCTTTCATACTAAATTCACAGCTGAACGTAAGGTCAGGGCTTTTCTTTTGGATTGGTCTCCATTAATTATTTCTTACCCATTACAGATTCAAAGACGTATTTTACAACCCTTCTTAAACTCTATAGCTTTTTTGGAATTGGTTATATTAGAAGTATTCCCGTCAACATGGATATCGGGTCCCCGGGAGATAACACTATGAAATAGTAATTGTGAAATAATAAGTAAAGAAAGAGAAGAGGTGGGGTTAGTAGGGGAGGTGGGGGGTGGGTGGGCGGGCGGGGGAGAGAGGTGTATAGAATAGAGAATTTTTTTCTTCTTTTCCCCTTTTTTTTTTTTTTTTTTTTTTCTTCTCTCTTTTTCTTTTTTCCCCTCCTCATTAGTGGTTTAAATATTTATAAAATTTCCAGCGATATAATTGACTAGATGCTAAAAAGTCAGGTATTAGTATTCACTTGTTTCTTTGTATGTTTGCTTGATATTATTCATTATTGTCATTATTTGTATTTCTGTTTTTCTATATGTATGATGGCCTTGCATGGCATAATGAAATACAATTCGACATATATTTACTTTTTATGTTCTTTCTGTTGCTGGAATCAATAAAGATATTTGAAAAAAAAGAAACCTAGACCCTGTTCCTGTACTGGGACTGGAACTATCACTCCTAGGGAGGAAAGTTCCTGTACACATTTCAAGAACGCCTCTCTTTTTATTCGGTCTGTAACACTGAGATACTATGTCCACAGCCCAAGTATCTGGGATATCTCGAATCCAAACTTGAGAGAACTGAGAAAGCCTGCCCCCCACTTTATCCAATCCCGAATCGGCGGCAAACCCTTCATGCTGATTTAGAGTCAGCTGCGGGTTTCTTTGATTTCTTCCCCATATGCCAAGGCTGACTGGGCTTCCAGGAAGGCTTGTAATGTTCCTGCTTGGAAGAGGAAGTCTTACCTCTGAAGTTACGAAAGGAATGGAAATTACTCTGATGTCCTTTAGTTCTATTCATCTTATCTTGCGGAAGAAAAGACCCTTTACCACCCGTGATATCGGAAATAATTTCCGCCACACCAGGTCCAAATAAGGTCTTACCCTTGTAAGGAATCACCAAAAGCTTGGATGAAAGATATCAGCCACAAGGTTCTATGCGCTAGTACCGCAAAACCAGATATCTTGGCTCCCAACTTAATAACCTGCAATGAATCATCCGTAATAAAGGAATTAGCTAACTTAAGGGCCTTAATCCTGTCTTCGGTCTCCTCCAAAGGAGTCTCTACCTGTAGAGATTCAGACAATGAGTCAAATCAATAGGCTGCAGCACTTGTCACAGTGGCAATGCACACTGCAGGTTGCCATCGGAGACCATGATGAACATACATCTTTTTCAAATAAGCTTCCAGCTTCTTATTCCATTGGATCCTTAAATAAGCAGCTATCCTCAATAGGAAAAGAGTTCTCTTAGCCAGAGTAGAAATGGCCCCTTCAACTTTGGGCACCGTTTGACACAACTCCTTAATGGAGTCAGCCACAGGAAACATTTTCTTAAAGACAGGAAACGGGGAAAAAGGAATCCCAGGTCTCTCCCATTCCTGGGCAATGATTTCCGTAGCACGGTCTGGCACAGGAAACACCTCCACTGAGGAAGGAACCTCAAAGTATTTATTAAGTTTACTAGATTTCCTAGGGTATACGACGACAGGGGTTTCAGAGTTGTCCAAGGTAGCCAAAACCTCCTTTAACAAAACACGGAGGCGTTCAAGCTTAAATCTTAAGGATACAACTTCAGCATCAGATGAAGGACTTACACTGTCTGAATCTGAGATTTCACCTATAGAGGCTACTGACATATCTTCCTCATTAGACTTATGAGAAAGGGCAATCTGTGTAGATAAGACTGGAGCAGACGCCTTACTGTCTGATTTTTTAAATTCCCTCTTGCGTCCTCCCTGAAGCATGGGAATGGCAGCTAATGCCTCATATCGCAGAAGATACCTGGGCGGCAGTCTCTGCTTGCAAATACACTCCTCCAGGAGGAGAGGAACCACAAAGCACTGCATGTGATGCCATTAAGTCTTGGGGCGGTTGAGGAGAAAAATGTGGCAAAGCCTGAACAGCATCTTCCTGAGAGACATTTGGCTCAGATACAAAAAGCTGATCTTTATTTTTTAAAGTTCTCTCTATGCAAGAGGAACAAAAATGCAAGGGTGGCAACACTTGTGTAAGGGATACTGTGCCTTTAATTCATTCTACCTGTTAATTGGGTAAATCCCCTTTAAATAGCAAGAACAACTAAGCATCATTGCTTAGTTATTCAAATTCGTTTCTACGAACACCTGAGTGCCAAGCCTCTTTTCCAAGTTCAGTAAGCTGAATCTCTCATCTCTGCACGACTAAGCTGTGTCATTACCAGCTCCACTACAGGACAGGATTCCTCACTTACCTTCCTTCAACTTACTGGAGATTGAGTATTTCGACCTGGCAAGCTGTACTTAACTCCTAATCCTTAAACAGCAAGTATTTACATTTTACTTTGTTTATTGCCTTCCATGCAGTATTGAACTACATTTCCCAGAAGGCCTCTGGACTAAAACCGGAACTTCCTGTTAAACACAAACCAGTGTCTCACAGCACAGCTCAATACCAGAGTGCTGACAGGTAAAAGGGATAACTCTCTGCTGGGGAATAAGGTATCAAATTGAGACATTAACAACTATCTTTGCCTAATACATTTCTGGGAAACTGAAAGCATTTCAACATCTCTGCTTTATCGATGTATTGTGGAACTGTTTAATAAGACTACTAAGCCTTTATACTTTATAATATTCTGTGATAATCAAACAATATATCTGCTTATAATTGTTCTCCTCAGTTGTTTTTCACAAAAGGATAGCTAAGTTAAATTACCTTTCATTCCTGATATTTGATACTCTGAATTCCACATCTATTTGCCATTTCTTTTTCTTTTATAAACTCTATCAGAACCACATTAGTTTTGGTTCTTATGACACAATCATTCTATATTAACTCACTGCTGTATCAGATTGCCTTAAAGAAATTGGGTACTCACTACTAGCAGTGATACAAACATATTATAATATCTGTATTTTGTGTTCCTTTATTAGATATTCCTTACAACTTGACTATCCAAACAAAGGATACAAGTGTCCATAATAAGAGGATATGGATTTATTATGTAAGAAAACCTATTCAGTACTGTTCCTTTAAATAATAATTGCGGTGAAACGATATCTAACACCTATAAACCGCAAAGTACCCAAAAATTGATAAGAGTTTATTGACCTTATTTAGTCAAAATTAACCATATATAGACCCTGCTTAACAAGCACCTCCACACCTCAGTCTATGACTGAAGTGCTTACCTGCCCCTTGAAGAGGAAACGGATTACGGATGCAATTGCTGGTTCTAGAATATAACACTGACAGATTAAAAGTGTGACTGCTCTACTGTAGCGTCTGTTCCAAGTAAATCGGAAAGGCCAGGGATCATGTGACCGGCTCCTGAGAAGCTGTGCCAAAAGTGTAAAGGCGCGCTTCTAGCCTGGAAGAGAAGGGGCTCAAAATGAAACCGCTTCCTGTAGCACTCAGCTACAGGAACGGTTATGTAAATACAAACCCCCTTATGTTTAAGCTACGTCCCTAAAAACCGGAACGAAGGTTAAATAAAATGTCTGATGCCAATCTGTTATCTAACTCTGTCAGCCATAATAAAGTTAACGCCTCAAAGAGTGTAACTTCTGTCCCTCTCACATGCAAAGTTGCCTGCTACTGCCAAATGAACCCTTTCCACAGGGTTCCAAGCCCCACAGATCATGCAGGCTTAAAGGTTAACCCCTTCAGTGCCAGTCTCCTCAGAAGTCAAAATAAAAAGGAAGTTACCTGCACCTAGCCATCCGGCAGGAGGACAGCCTATGAGAGGTATGAGAGGAAGCCACTCCTCACAGAGACCTGTAGAGAAAAAGAAAGATCAGAGCAAACCTACTCTGGCTTTCTATTTTAGGGCAGCAACAATGTTAGGAAATAGCAGTAAGGCCCACCTCACAAGTTCCTAACTGCTTTAAAGCCGCCACTACTCTACTGAAGAGATTAACATGGACTACAGCAATACCCAGAATACAGGGAAGATCAGAGCAAACCTACTCTGGCTTTCAAAATAATAAAATCTTGCTTGTAGCGAAGAATCCAATTTTCTTCAGACACCAAAAACTTCACCTCCTCCATTGACAGAGGCAAAGAGAATGACTGGGGTTTGTGGGAAGGGGAGTGATACTTAACAGTTTGACTGTGGTGCTCTTTGCCTCCTCCTGCTGGCCAGGAGTTATATTCCCAGCAGAAATTGAGGACACCGTGGACTCACGATATCTTAGGAAAGAAAGTACTTTTGATTTTAAATGTAGACAGTTCGATATCAGATTCAGAGGGGCCATGTTTGACACTACCTTTATTAGAGGAAATTAAGTCTTCCATATCTTTTATGCAACACAAAATCCTGAAAGTTAAGGTCTGTAGTGTCACTAATAGCGATATCAAAAGCCAACTAATTAGGGTAAAGCATAACTGTTCTAATATGGAAACTTATTTAGAGTGTGCCAAGGATACTATCGATAGACTCTCAGATAAAGGTTATCCAAGCACAATACTAAATAAAGCCAAAGAACAAGTTGACATGGTACCCAGATCAGAATTGCTACAGTATAAAAAACGAAACACTAGTAAAAACGATTATTTTATTAAATCTTCTATGTTTATTACTGCTTACAGTAAGGAATACAATAATATTTGTACCATTATCAAACAGCACATGCCAATTTTACAAAATGATCCTGTTCTAAACGAAATAACAAAAGACGGGTGTAAATTTATATCCAAAAAAGCAAAACACTTAGGAACTTTCTGTCACCATCTATACCCCCTTAAAATTACTCACACAACTTGGTTGAAGCAAAGGAAGGGTTTCTATAAGTGCTGTGCCTCCAGATGCAAGACCTGTGGTTATGTAATGATTATGAAATCCCAGGTATTAGATAAGGAATTTGGCATCCACTATTTCATTAATTGTAAGATCACACACGTCATCTACTTACTTATATGTATGGGCTGTGACAAACAGTATACAGGGCGCACTACAAGCTCTCTCAAAGACAGATTCCTAGAACATGTTAGGTCAATTGAGGACCCTGAGTCAAGGACACCTATTGCCAGACATTTTAGGGATCAGCATAACTCTTGACAATTGCCTTCTTAGGGTTCAAGGTATAGATTTTGTTCCCAGGCATCCTAGATGTGGTAATAGGGAGATAAAAGTAGATGAGAGAGATTTGGATTTTCCATCTGAAAACCAGAATTCCATTTGGCCTAAACTCTCAGATGGACGTCAAATCTTTTTGTTAAAAGCTAAAAATTGTTCTATTTTATATATTGAGCGTTAGGATTTTATGTGCAATAACATTAGTATGTATTCTTCTTTTGGATATAATAATAAGCTGACAACCGGTCCCTAACAAAATATCAGTGAACAAGTGCCCTATCAGCATGAAACGCATCTGTGGTGTGGGGCTTTGGTTCCCCTTCTCCCATGTTTGATTTTACGTGGACTGCCGTCCATTGCCTTTGGTTTTAACCTGTTTATAATCAAGAAATGTATATGGTGTACCGGAGTGCTGAAAATCCTTGTTGTGCTCTAACTGAAACATGAAAGTTTAATTTTGACCTTCATGTCCATTTAACTAAGACAGCACTCTGACTATCGCACACTCTGGGGTGTTTCACCGTTTCGCTTGGCATGATGGGTCTATATGGTCTGTCATTCTCTTCAATGCAGCTATTAAAGCGAGGATGGTTCAAGTCAAAAGCACTCATTTTAAAAAGTGGAAACCAAAAACTCAATTACCTTTAGATGTGGAGAAATTTACTCTCTCACTTTCATCCATGCTTTCCAGTTTCTGGTAAATTATAAGCCCAGCCTATAAAAAAAATGGTGAAAATTATTACTCAGACTCATTCTAAATGACAGGTGTCCAACTTTTTCAAATACAGGGCCACACCGTTTTTTCCCCCTCACTCAAGGTAACATCACAAAAAAACATCTACCACCAATAGTGAATCAATTAGCCGTCATATTTTACTTTGTCGATGGCCATGTACATTTTCATGCCACATAAGTGTCAGGTAACCTCCACAGAAAACATCTGGGGGGGGGGGGGGAAGCATGCTGCTCTGGAGCCAACAAAGGTATGCTTTTTAACAAAGGACACAAACAAGAGAATGGAGCGAGATAAGTAAAAGAAAAGTAAATTGGAAAGTGGTTTTGTTTTGCCTTTCCTGCTCCTTTAATGTACTTACTAACCACAAAAGCATTTCTGTTTACAGAAAATAGAAAAAAAAACTTACATAAGCATCAGAAGCAGCATAAAGCTTTTGATCCTCGTTCAGTGGGAACAGATTCCAGTTGCTACAGCGTACAGAGTTGTCTTTGAGAAGCTGTTTACTGAAGAGGTGTTTGATTAAGCCATTTAGGCTCCACTTTTCCTTGCACTTAAGCTATTAAAAAGAGAAAAAAACATTAACTTTACATTGCTAGAAAACTCATATTTATTTATATTAAAGGGACATAAAACCCAAAAAGTTTCTTTCGTGATTCAGATAGAGAATACAATTTTAAACAACTTTCCAATTTACTTATATTATTTAATTTGATTCCTTCTCTTGTTATCATTTGCTGAAAGGTTTATCTAGGCAAGCTCATGAGCAACAGAGAACCTAGGTTCTAGCTGCTGATTGGTGGCTGCATATATATATTGATTGTGATTGGCTCACCCATGAGTTCAGTTTGAAACCATTAGTGCATTGCTGCTCCTTCAACAAATGATACCAAGAGAAAAAAACAAATTAGATAATAGAAGGAAATAAGAAAGTTGTTTAAAACTGAATTCTCTATCTGAATCATGAAATAAATAAATTGGGTTTCATGTCCCTTTAACCCTTTGAGTGCTAATGACGGCTCTGAGCCGTCACAGAGTTTCCCACTCTGGTGCTAATGATGGCTCAGAGCCGTCACTAGCACTCTCCCAACTTGAGGGAGATCTGGGGGCTCCCACCCGTTCCTACCCCGGCAATCGTGCCTGATGAGTGACAGGCATCGCCGGGGCGTGATGACGTCACGCACAATAACGTGATGACGTCACCGCGCAACTTAATATTTAACAATGTTAAGTATAGGAGCGGGGGCATGCTGCTTAGAAGCCTGTATCTCAGGCATCTAAGCAGCTACAGACCCCCAAGCCCCACCGTTGGAAAGGTAATCACCTAACCTTTCCAACAGTGTAAGTCTTGGGGGTCTGAAAAAAATTAAAAAAAAGTTTAAAAAATAAATTGCTAAAAAAATAAATAAAAAAACATTAAAAAATCCACCCGGGTGGAATTGCACCCGGGTGGGAAAGTGCTTAGCACTCAAAGGGTTAAAGAAGAAAATGTTAGCCCTCATGTATTTTTTTTTTTAATTATTATTATTTTGCTGAAACTTCTTGATTGAAAGTAGTTTTTTTTAATTCCTAATCTATAAAATGTATGTTATACAGATGATAAAAAAATAACATACAAAAAATAAAAAATAAAACACTCTCTCATGAACAAAATGCATCTAATGCTAAAACATAAAAATCATAAAAACAGAATTTATGTTTACCTGATAAATTACTTTCTCCAACGGTGTGTCCGGTCCACGGCGTCATCCTTACTTGTGGGATATTCTCTTCCCCAACAGGAAATGGCAAAGAGCCCAGCAAAGCTGGTCACATGATCCCTCCTAGGCTCCGCCTACCCCAGTCATTCGACCGACGTTAAGGAGGAATATTTGCATAGGAGAAACCATATGGTACCGTGGTGACTGTAGTTAAAGAAAATAAATTATCAGACCTGATTAAAAAAACCAGGGCGGACCGTGGACCGGACACACCGTTGGAGAAAGTAATTTATCAGGTAAACATAAATTCTGTTTTCTCCAACATAGGTGTGTCCGGTCCACGGCGTCATCCTTACTTGTGGGAACCAATACCAAAGCTTTAGGACACGGATGAAGGGAGGGAGCAAATCAGGTCACCTAAATGGAAGGCACCACGGCTTGCAAAACCTTTCTCCCAAAAATAGCCTCAGAAGAAGCAAAAGTATCAAACTTGTAAAATTTGGTAAAAGTGTGCAGTGAAGACCAAGTCGCTGCCCTACATATCTGATCAACAGAAGCCTCGTTCTTGAAGGCCCATGTGGAAGCCACAGCCCTAGTGGAATGAGCTGTGATTCTTTCGGGAGGCTGCCGTCCGGCAGTCTCGTAAGCCAATCTGATGATGCTTTTAATCCAAAAAGAGAGAGAGAGGTAGAAGTTGCTTTTTGACCTCTCCTTTTACCAGAATAAACAACAAACAAGGAAGATGTTTGTCTAAAATCCTTTGTAGCATCTAAATAGAATTTTAGAGCGCGAACAACATCCAAATTGTGCAACAAACGTTCCTTCTTTGAAACTGGTTTCGGACACAGAGAAGGTACGATAATCTCCTGGTTAATGTTTTTGTTAGAAACAACTTTTGGAAGAAAACCAGGTTTAGTACGTAAAACCACCTTATCTGCATGGAACACCAGATAAGGAGGAGAACACTGCAGAGCAGATAATTCTGAAACTCTTCTAGCAGAAGAAATTGCAACTAAAAACAAAACTTTCCAAGATAATAACTTAATATCAACGGAATGCAAGGGTTCAAACGGAACCCCCTGAAGAACTGAAAGAACTAAATTGAGACTCCAAGGAGGAGTCAAAGGTTTGTAAACAGGCTTAATTCTAACCAGAGCCTGAACAAAGGCTTGAACATCTGGCACAGCGGCCAGCTTTTTGTGAAGTAACACAGACAAGGCAGAAATCTGTCCCTTCAGGGAACTTGCAGATAATCCTTTTTCCAATCCTTCCTGAAGGAAGGATAGAATCCTAGGAATCTTAACCTTGTCCCAAGGGAATCCTTTAGATTCACACCAACAGATATATTTTTTCCAAATTTTGTGGTAAATCTTTCTAGTTACAGGCTTTCTGGCCTGAACAAGAGTATCGATAACAGAATCTGAGAATCCTCGCTTCGATAAGATCAAGCGTTCAATCTCCAAGCAGTCAGCTGGAGTGAAACCAGATTCGGATGTTCGAACGGACCCTGAACAAGAAGGTCTCGTCTCAAAGGTAGCTTCCAAGGAGGAGCCGATGACATATTCACCAGATCTGCGTACCAAGTCCTGCATGGCCACGCAGGAGCTATCAAGATCACCGATGCCCTCTCCTGATTGATCCTGGCTACCAGCCTGGGGATGAGAGGAAACGGCGGGAACACATAAGCTAGTTTGAAGGTCCAAGGTGCTACTAGTGCATCCACTAGAGCCGCCTTGGGATCCCTGGATCTGGACCCGTAGCAAGGAACTTTGAAGTTCTGACGAGAGGCCATCAGATCCATGTCTGGAATGCCCCACAGCTGAGTGACTTGGGCAAAGATTTCCGGATGGAGTTCCCACTCCCCCGGATGCAATGTCTGACGACTCAGAAAATCCGCTTCCCAATTTTCCACTCCTGGGATGTGGATAGCAGACAGGTGGCAGGAGTGAGACTCCGCCCATAGAATGATTTTGGTCACTTCTTCCATCGCCAGGGAACTCCTTGTTCCCCCCTGATGGTTGATGTACGCAACAGTTGTCATGTTGTCTGATTGAAACCGTATGAACTTGGCCCTCGCTAGCTGAGGCCAAGCCTTGAGAGCATTGAATATCGCTCTCAGTTCCAGAATATTTATCGGTAGAAGAGAATCTTCCCGAGACCAAAGACCCTGAGCTTTCAGGGATCCCCAGACCGCGCCCCAGCCCATCAGACTGGCGTCGGTCGTGACAATGACCCACTCTGGTCTGCGGAATGTCATCCCTCGTGACAGGTTGTCCAGGGACAGCCACCAACGGAGTGAGTCTCTGGTCCTCTGATTTACTTGTATCTTCGGAGACAAGTCTGTATAGTCCCCATTCCACTGACTGAGCATGCACAGTTGTAATGGTCTTAGATGAATGCGTGCAAAAGGAACTATGTCCATTGCCGCTACCATCAACCCGATCACTTCCATGCACTGAGCTATGGAAGGAAGAGGAACGGAATGGAGTATCCGACAAGAGTCTAGAAGTTTTGTTTTTCTGGCCTCTGTCAGAAAAATCCTCATTTCTAAGGAGTCTATTATTGTTCCCAAGAAGGGAACCCTTGTTGACGGAGATAGAGAACTCTTTTCCACGTTCACTTTCCATCCGTGAGATCTGAGAAAGGCCAGGACAATGTCCGTGTGAGCCTTTGCTTGAGGAAGGGACGACGCTTGAATCAGGATGTCGTCCAAGTAAGGTACTACAGCAATGCCCCTTGGTCTTAGCACAGCTAGAAGGGACCCTAGTACCTTTGTGAAAATCCTTGGAGCAGTGGCTAATCCGAAAGGAAGCGCCACGAACTGGTAATGTTTGTCCAGGAATGCGAACCTCAGGAACCGATGATGTTCCTTGTGGATAGGAATATGTAGATACGCATCCTTTAAATCCACCGTGGTCATGAATTGACCTTCCTGGATGGAAGGAAGAATAGTTCGAATGGTTTCCATCTTGAACGATGGAACCTTGAGAAACTTGTTTAAGATCTTGAGATCTAAGATTGGTCTGAACGTTCCCTCTTTTTTGGGAACTATAAACAGATTGGAGTAGAACCCCATCCCTTGTTCTCTTAATGGAACGGGATGAATCACTCCCATTTTTAACAGGTCTTCTACACAATGTAAGAATGCCTGTCTTTTTATGTGGTCTGAAGACAACTGAGACCTGTGGAACCTCCCCCTTGGGGAAAGTCCCTTGAATTCCAGAAGATAACCTTGGGAGACTATTTCTAGCGCCCAAGGATCCAGAACATCTCTTGCCCAAGCCTGAGCGAAGAGAGAGAGTCTGCCCCCCACCAGATCCGGTCCCGGATCGGGGGCCAACATTTCATGCTGTCTTGGTAGCAGTGGCAGGTTTCTTGGCCTGCTTTCCCTTGTTCCAGCCTTGCATTGGTCTCCAAGCTGGCTTGGCTTGAGAAGTATTACCCTCTTGCTTAGAGGACGTAGCACTTTGGGCTGGTCCGTTTCTACGAAAGGGACGAAAATTAGGTTTATTTTTTGCCTTGAAAGGCCGATCCTGAGGAAGGGCGTGGCCCTTACCCCCAGTGATATCCGAGATAATCTCTTTCAAGTCAGGGCCAAACAGCGTTTTCCCCTTGAAAGGAATGTTAAGTAGCTTGTTCTTGGAAGACGCATCAGCCGACCAAGATTTCAACCAAAGCGCTCTGCGCGCCACAATAGCAAACCCAGAATTCTTAGCCGCTAACCTAGCCAATTGCAAAGTGGCGTCTAGGGTGAAAGAATTAGCCAATTTGAGAGCATTGATTCTGTCCTTAATCTCCTCATAAGGAGGAGAATCACTGTCGACCGCCTTTATCAGCTCATCGAACCAGAAACATGCGGCTGTAGCGACAGGGACAATGCATGAAATTGGTTGTAGAAGGTAACCCTGCTGAACAAACATCTTTTTAAGCAAACCTTCTAATTTTTTATCCATAGGATCTTTGAAAGCACAACTATCCTCTATGGGTATAGTGGTGCGTTTGTTTAAAGTGGAAACCGCTCCCTCGACCTTGGGGACTGTCTGCCATAAGTCCTTTCTGGGGTCGACCATAGGAAACAATTTTTTAAATATGGGGGGAGGGACGAAAGGAATACCGGGCCTTTCCCATTCTTTATTAACAATGTCCGCCACCCGCTTGGGTATAGGAAAAGCTTCTGGGAGCCCCGGCACCTCTAGGAACTTGTCCATTTTACATAGTTTCTCTGGGATGACCAACTTGTCACAATCATCCAGAGTGGATAATACCTCCTTAAGCAGAATGCGGAGATGTTCCAACTTAAATTTAAATGCAATCACATCAGGTTCAGCTTGTTGAGAAATGTTCCCTGAATCAGTAATTTCTCCCTCAGACAAAACCTCCCTGGCCCCATCAGACTGAGTTAGGGGCCCTTCAGAAATATTAATATCAGCGTCGTCATGCTCTTCAGTATCTAAAACAGAGCAGTCGCGCTTACGCTGATAAGTGTTCATTTTGGCTAAAATGTTTTTGACAGAATTATCCATTACAGCCGTTAATTGTTGCATAGTAAGGAGTATTGGCGCGCTAGATGTACTAGGGGCCTCCTGAGTGGGCAAGACTCGTGTAGACGAAGGAGGGAATGATGCAGTACCATGCTTACTCCCCTCACTTGAGGAATCATCTTGGGCATCATTGTCATTGTCACATAAATCACATTTATTTAAATGAATAGGAATTCTGGCTTCCCCACATTCAGAACACAGTCTATCTGGTAGTTCAGACATGTTAAACAGGCATAAACTTGATAACAAGTACAAAAAAACGTTTTAAAATAAAACCGTTACTGTCACTTTAAATTTTAAACTGAACACACTTTATTACTGCAAATGCGAAAAAACATGAAGGAATTGTTCAAAATTTACCAAATTTTCACCACAGTGTCTTAAAGCCTTAAAAGTATTGCACACCAAATTTGGAAGCTTTAACCCTTAAAATAACGGAACCGGAGCCGTTTTGAACTTTAACCCCTTTACAGTCCCTGGTATCTGCTTTGCTGAGACCCAACCAAGCCCCAAGGGGAATACGATACCAAATGACGCCTTCAGAAAGTCTTTTCTAAGTATCAGAGCTCCTCTCACATGCGACTGCATGCCATGCCTCTCAAAAACAAGTGCGCAACACCGGCGCGAAAATGAGGCTCTGCTTATGCTTTGGGAAAGCCCCTAAAGAATAAGGTGTCTAAAACAGTGCCTGCCGATATTATTATATCAAAATACCCAGATAAAATGATTCCTCAAGGCTAAATATGTGTTAATAATCAATCGATTTAGCCCAAAAAAAATCTACAGTCTTAATAAGCCCTTTTTTGAAGCCCTTATTTACAATCGTAATAAACATGGCTTACCGGATCCCAGAGGGAAAATGACAGCTTCCAGCATTACATCGTCTTGTTAGAATGTGTCATACCTCAAGCAGCAAGAGACTGCTCACTGTTCCCCCAACTGAAGTTAATTGCTCTCAACAGTCCTGTGTGGAACAGCCATGGATTTTAGTGACGGTTGCTAAAATCATTTTCCTCATACAAACAGAAATCTTCATCTCTTTTCTGTTTCTGAGTAAATAGTACATACCAGCACTATTTCAAAATAACAAACTCTTGATTGAATAATAAAAACTACAGTTAAACACTAAAAAACTCTAAGCCATCTCCGTGGAGATGTTGCCTGTACAACGGCAAAGAGAATGACTGGGGTAGGCGGAGCCTAGGAGGGATCATGTGACCAGCTTTGCTGGGCTCTTTGCCATTTCCTGTTGGGGAAGAGAATATCCCACAAGTAAGGATGACGCCGTGGACCGGACACACCTATGTTGGAGAAATAGGGTATTACATTACCGCTACTGCCTCAAGGGTAAGCCCATTTAACGCAACAACAAAAAGTATTTCCTGGCTGGGTTTTACAATTGTCTTTACGACGAACCAATAAGGGTGCTCTGGCTACAATTAGTCTTCACAGAAAACACAAACAGCTACTGCACTTAGACTAAAATCGTACAGGTTTTCCGCGCATGAGTGACAGCTACGTTTTCTGCTGTTTTTGTTTGGATTTTTGACTATCACCTGATATTGTATATTTGTCAGCATTTGAATCTTACATTCGTTATCCAAATGTGCTTTTGCCCAAAAGAAAAAATGTAGAGATTTATGAATTTAGGCTGCGTGACATGGAAAAGCACCTTTGCTACCTGAGAGGAACATACAGACACACACACAATCACTTTCTGATGCTTTCACAAACACAAGACAGCAATGCACAGATTTCTGGGAGGACGGAAATGAAGGCAACAGACGTAGATTTGGAAGAAAGACCACTGCAAACACCAGCATGTCTGCAGCAAAAAGATACAGGTCATACAGACAAAGCACATGGGGGGAAATTAATCAAGATTGCAAATTTAAACTTGTCCACCTGCAAACACCAATTGCGATGCAGCATCACATGACAACATTTAACATAGCGCAAGAGCTCTCTTGGGTAATCCCATCCCCTGCACTCGTGCAATTGTCAATCGCCCCAAACAAGCGAGTGTTGGTGTGATTTATTTCAGCACCTCTGAGGTGGTGGAGAGGTGATATGAAGGGATATGAAAACCAACATTTCCTTACTTCTATTAGAAATTTTGCTTCATTCTCTTGGAAGAAGTAGCAATGAACTACTGGGAGCTAGCTAAATGTAGAGGCATGTATATGCAGTTACCAATCATCTGCTAGCTCCCAGCTCCTTGGCCTACCAAGGTATGCTTTTTGACAAAGGATACAAAAGAGAATGAATCAAAATTGACATTCATAATAAAAGTAAATTTGAAAGTCGTTTACAAATCTATGCTCTATCTAAATCATGAAATATAAATCTTGGGTTTCATGTCCCTTTAGAGGAGACATTAAATTACTGTGCACAACTAAGAATAGTACCTACTCACCATATTATTACATTTCATACTGTTTCTGCAGCTCTTTTCAAATCAGTTTCCCCGTTTTAATAGCATAAAGGTGCCAGAAACTGAAGCTCCGTCTCTTCATACCGGGCACCACCATGTTGGAGCTCAAATATTTTAACAAATTTCTTAAAGGGTCTGACGCATTTTCGGCATCCATGTTTGCCGTAATCATAGACCATGTTCTATCATTACGGCAAACATGGATGCCGAAACGCGTCAGACCCTTTTGCTTATTGTTATGGTTTTATTATAACCTATATTTTAATATGTTGAATAAAGTATTTTCTTAAATTTTATACCGCTTATTACGATTTTTGAAATTTGTTTTCTACAGGTTTGAGGCACCCGTTTACCTGGCGGTCAGACCAGGGAGACCTGAAGCACCTACGGAGGCGTTGTATTGTTTGGCGCGGAGCGCAAGGTGAGCGGTTTACTTACAAACAGCAGAGTGTCAGGCGGTGGAGTGCAAAGTGACCGGAGCAATATTTGTTTGCATGATCTGTACCTGGATACACAGATGATCACTCCGTTTGGTTCACAGAGCACGTTTACACGACACGACGAGGGCTGTGGAAAGCCAAAGGTAAACAGCGGTTTATTATCTAAAAATTGGAACAAGTTTGTCTTGCATAGCACAGAACTGCTTTTCTCATAGAAGCTCTATTACACCCATAACGCTGGTAGGTTTGTTCTAAGTGGTCTCCCGGGCTGGTTAAAAGGGCTCATTGTTTATAAGAGGATATAATATTCGATTTTTTCAAAGTAATTTAACAGCCTGTGACAGAAGCAGTGTGCATTTACATATCAATGAGGTTGTCAATTTTTTGACAGATGTATAAAGTACAGGAACTGGACCTTTTTATTTGCTGCTGCATTACAATAAATAATAATTGAATGCTTTTTCAATTATATTTTGTGTAACTGTAAATTTTGTAAATAAAAAAATGCAAAAATGTAAAGCTCACATGATTAATCATGCAAACTACTTCCAAGCAAATGATACAGTTGTGTAAAAAAAAAAAAAAAAAAAAGTGGCCAATATTACTAATCTGTGAGTGTGCACTTCTGTCACAGGCTGTAAAAATACCTGAGTTCCAAGATGGCGACGCCAGTATGAAGAGGCGGAGCTTCAGTATCTAGCACTTTTAGGCTACTAAAACAGGAAAACGGATTTAAAAACAGCTGCAGGAACAGTATGAAATGCAATAATATAGTGAGTATGTACTATTCTTTTGTAACTGTGCACAGCAGTTTGATGTCCCTATAAAGGGACATTGTACACTAGATTTTTCTTTGTATAAATGTTTTGTAGAAGATCCATTTATATAGCCTATCTGGGGGTGTTTTTGTAACAATGTACAGTATAGTTTTGCTAATTTTAAACAACATTATGCTTGTTTTCAGACTCCTAACCAAGCCCCAAAGTTTTAGATGTATACTGATGTATACAGACTTCAGATTGCGTCTGTTTGTATGATGGGTCTTTTCATATACTGGGGAGGGTCTGCTCTCAGACCCTTTCAGTGGGTGTCCCAGCCTAACCTCATCGACAGTGCTAAATTGGGAGCTTCTAAGTAAGTTTTAAAAAGGTTTTGTACTGGATTTTTATATTAGTATATTTTCATATTCTTTATAGTAGTGTCTATTGCATGCAATTAAATTAAAATGTATGTATACTGCCCCTTTAAGTTTGTAATTGCAGGCTTGCTCAAGCACACCTGCACCACAAAGCCTCCATAGCTGTGAATGCAGCTTGATAAATCTTCCCCATGGTGCTACTAGACATCAGCATTTCATTTAAAGGTGAAAAGGGAATAAGAATTGTTTAAAAAAGAAAAAAAAAAAAAAAGGAGCAGGCAGATTTCACTAACAACTCTATATGACAGTGAGCATAATCTCCCCACCATCACAAATAAACAAGACAGCACCCGTAAAATTATAGAGGATGGGAGATAGAGGTCAGCATAGTAGCACCTATTGCTTTATTAACAACTAAAGCTTTACACTTATTTTTTCAATATCTAAACAACTACTATAATTAAAACATTGCATCAGCATATTATTCTCAAGTAACAATACAAACTTTTTGGTTAGCGACGTCTGTAAGTTCAATAAAGCCTTTTAGTTTCAAGTCATAGTCGCTCATTAACTTCCACTGGTCTCCTTCAATTCCCACTCCAACCTTTTTTATTGACTCATCTTCTAAGAGCCTTTTAAGTCCCTTTGGGAAACCTGCACAAAAAAATATATATATATATACATTTCTCCCAGTGAAACTGTACAGCCTTAATAGTTTTACTGCTAAGAACTTTAACCATCCTTTTCAAACTGTATGAAATATGAAGTATGAAATATTGCCCACATTTTCAACAAAATAAAATTGATATATTCTGGAACACAGGAAGAAAATATAAACCTACTACTACAATTCTATTTCTTAAAGTCTTGTGCTTTTCAGGCAAGTTCCCCTACATCTCTGTCCATAATGTAACATAGGCACTAAAATAGAAAGCTTCATGGTATAATTACTTAAAGGGATATTCAAGAACTATATATTTTAAACAGGGTTTAAAATGCACTTTTCAAGCTAGAAAAATGAATCGTCCATTGAAACAAAAATAAGATTAAAAACAGTCCAGCACTGAACTTACTCAACTGTACTAAAAACGTTTTCGTTTATGATTCAGATAGAGCGCCCAGTTTAAACAGCTTTTCAATTTACTTCTGTTATTAAATGTGCTTCATTCTCTTGGTATCCTATGTTGAATGGAGCAGCAATGCACTACTGGGAGCTAGCTGAACACAACAGGTGAGTTAATGAGAAGAGGAATATATGTGAAGCCATTAATCAACAGCCAGCTCCCAATAGTCCATTGCTGCTTCTAAGCCTACCAAGATATCCTAACCGACAATCATCCAAAATGAGTGAAGGTCTACCCAACATTTGCATGGCATTAAAACAGAGTAGAATACTTGAAAATAAATAATGAAACTGTTTCATTTAAAACTGGGATACAAACATATATTATACTAATAATGAAGCAGCCCTTGTTTCTAATAATTAGTGAAAATGTAGGGTTGAATTGCAAGAAGACAGAGCAAAATTTCAATTGCTGGGACAGTTTGGGATTGCAACATAAAATGTATAATAGTTATATTGAAAAAAAAAAAACTATTATTTATTTTGTCCTCATTTTCATGTAACTTAATTATGAAGACTGGTGCGTAACGATAATGGCCTAGCCTTTTCTACTCAAGTAACAAATCTGTATTGGCCATCTAAATAAGTAAAGTCTGACTATTGAAAAACAACTGCAGCAAACAAAGGGTTAATTGGTTTGGCTATCTGATGGGCTGTTCTATAGCGAGACAACAGAAATTAGTTATTTAAGTCTGGCAATACTGGGAAAAATGTAATCTATATTTTAAAAAAAATTGTTTAAACTTACCTGTCATGGAAGAGATATGAAATAAATAGCATTTTTTCTCTGAAACACACACTTGGATTAGGGCGACTTTACCAGTTTTTCCCTTGGTATACATAGGGGGCCATTCAATGTCAAAACCAAGAACTGATCCTTCAGAGAGACTAGATCTGCAATAAAACAGCACATGCACAAATATATACATTATTTACACATAATTGTTCTCTAAACCATTTTCATGGACACATCTTAGGGTTTTGTTTTTACATTTTTAGTGTTCCAGTTGTGGAGATTTGCACCTGTCAGTGACAAGACTTGTAAGAAAAGTCTGTATCAACAAGTCAGGATCGACTACTACAAAATCCTTTGCACACAAATATCCTATTCTTAAAATCTTCTATTTAAATCTATTTTACTGAACCCTTTTCACATATAACTGTTACTCATTCTTATGTACTATAAGATTTGTGTCCAGTGGTCCTTTTAAAGGGATATTACAGTGCAAAAATGACATGCTTTAATTCAGACAGCTGATATGCTTGCTGAGCATCATGGGAAATGTAGTCCCAAAACCTCTGTAGGGCCAAGTTTGAGGATGTCTGGCCTAATTCAACCCAGCTACAACTCTTGAGTGGTACTTTAACTGTGTTGTACCCCTTTATAGATATGAAGTACTAAAATGACATGCTCTAACAAATTAGAACATGTAATTGTTGCACTATAATGTTTATTTAAAGGGACAGTCAAGTAAAAAAAAAAAAACGTTCATGATTTAAATAGGGCATGTAATTTTAAACAACTTTCCAATTTACTTTTATTACCAATTTTGCTTTGTTCTCTTGGTATTCTTAGTTGAAAGCTAAATCTAGGAGGTTCATATGCTAATTTCTTAGACCTTGAAGACTGCCTCTAATCTGAAAGCATTTTGACAGTTTTTCACCACTAGAGGGCGTTCGTTCATGTGCTTCATATAGATAACATTGAGTTCAGGCACGTGAAGCTCCTAGGAGCAAGCACTGATTGGCTAAAAATGCAAGTCTGTCAAAAGAACTGAAATAAGGGGGTAGTTTGCAGAGCCATAGATACAAGGTAATCACAGGGGTAAAAAGTATATTATTATAACTGTGTTGGTTATGCAAAATTGGGGAATGGGTAATAAAGGGATTATCTACCTTTTTAAACAACAAAAATTCTGGTGTTTACTGTCCCTTTAAGTCATTTTGTAATAAAATTAATAAAAATTCATTTGCATATAGTTGTATAGTTTTGTAAGTAATTTTTCAGTATTTAAAAACAAGAATGCATGCCAAGTTAAAATAAGCCTTGAATGTTATAGTCATCCTTCAAACAAAAGTATTTTACATGTTTATCGTTTTTAATAAAAATACTTTTCATTTATCTTCATATTTTAAACGTACATAACTTTAAAAAATATGTATATAAAAAAACTATTTTAAAGTACCATAAAACAAGTTGAGATCTGTGTATATCCCAAAAAGGACTAATTAAGTAAAAAAAAGTTTGCATTAAAAAAATGTTTAAAAAATGCTGGCAAGTATTTTAGAATAATTTTCAAAAATAAGCATCATTAGTTACATAGCCATGCTGTCTGTAGTAGTCTGATCCACCCCCCTTATCAGTGTTTAGCATCAGAAACACATGCATTGTATTTCAACTGAGCTCACAACAGCTTATTTGCTTCTTGGCATGCTCCAGCAAATAATGAGTGTTAAAGTCTTGCATTCTACCAAATCAAAGGTGGATATAAATACAGCCATAGAAGAAAGTGTGTGGGAAGGAGTTAGAGCTGTAAAATTTAGAAACTAAAAATAAATGGCTAATGGCGATAAATTTGCAGGTAAAGTAATTAAAGTACATATTATATTTTGTCTCTATCCAGACTTGTTTTATGTCCCTTTAAGGTACATAACATAATGAGAATGTTAATACCAACTAATAAAATAATCTACTGGACATGATATTTTGATATTTTCATGCAAAAGGGATGAGCCACAAGACGGGAATTATGGAACTCTGACCTGATATCCTCCGATAACAAATTGCAATCGCAAGTCTCATAGCTGTACACAACTGATCCATTAAACTCCAGAAAAGGAAGACTGTCTTCCAGGATGTTCTTCTTACACGACGACTTCTAAGGATTTCAAAGGGGAAAAAATTTAATATTTCCAGTTCTATAAGCAATGTCATAAAATAATTCAGTAAATCAACCCCATTCATTCCGTAAAATTATATAAACATTTAAAACTGTTTTAAGAATCCATGAGCTAACATCAATAGATACATAAATGCTGCTCTGTACAGAGCAGTAGAGATTATTAAAGTCTGCTCGGATAAACTTGAGCAATCTGGTAGGTTCCTTTAAATCTTATATTCACAAATCTAATACCTGCAGTGTTCACCAGAGAAAATGTTACCATCCAGGTGGCATTTTGCAGCAGCAGGGTTGGGTCAGTGTAATACTTTGACATATTATAAAATATTCTTTTACTTATAATGTTACTTAAGCTATCCAAAGTGCACATTAAATTGCATTTTCTCAAATAAATGAATTTAATGATATTTTGTTCAACAAAGATGTAAAAAATTAATATTAGCTTAAAGGGACAGTCAACACCAGAATTTTTGTTGTTTAAAAAGATAGATAATCCCTTTATTACCCATTCCCCAGTTTTGCATAACCAACACAGTTATAATAATACACATTTTACCTCTGTAATTACCTTGTATCTAAGCCTCTGCAAACTGCCCCCTTATTTCAATTTTTTTTTTTTACAGACTTGCATTTTAGACAATCAGTGCTCACTCCTAGGAGCTTCACGTGCATGAGCTCAATGTTATCTATATGAAACATATGAACTAACGCTCTCTAGTGGTTAAAAACTGTCAAAATGCTTTCAGATTAGAGGCGGCCTTCAAGGTCTAAGAAATTAGCACATGAACCTTCTAGGTTTAGCTTTCAACTAAGAATACCAAGGGAACAAAGCAAAATTGGTGATAAAGGTAAATTGGAAAGTTGTTTAAAAGCTCATGCCCCATTTAAATTATGAAAGTTTTTTTTTTTTTACTTGACTGTCCCTTTAAGTGAATGTTGGTTGGTCAGTAAAATCATTCAGGTGGTGTTCCCATTAAAAGGACAGTCTACACCTTAGTCATCTTAAAGTATTACTTTAGATTAAGCTGCTAATATCCTCCTGCACCCTTTTCTATAGCATGCAGCTGCAGGTGATGACATCGCAATCTGGGTTGCATCTATGCTCTCTGCTGAATAGCATTGAAAGTCTGTTGAAACAAATTAGTGAGTCTTTTTTAACTAGTGAAGCCTTTAATGCAGCCAGGATCGTTATGTCATCAGTGGGCGGAGCTTGGCAGCCATTTCAAAGTTATCAGAAAAAATAGTCATTTTAAAATAACTTTTTTTTTTACTGTTACTGTTGTATGATACAGAAAGGGTACAGGAGGAGATTTGCAGCTTAATCTAAGGTAAGACTTTAAGATTACTAAGGTGTCCCTTTAAACAGGTCCTGGAGAGAACACAAAGCCGAAAGATTTACTGACGAAATAACATTAAAACATGTAGAAAAAAAAAACACAAAACAAGCCACAGTCAGTAGTGTTAAAATCACATGATCTAACAATTAAGAGTAGGTCAATTTTGTACTACAATATCCCTTTAAAAAGAACATGGAAACAAAATGCATTAACCTCAATGCATCAATTCCAGTTTTTAGGTTTTTGTATTTTTTGCTTTGAGGGTATTTTGAACTCACTAACATTTTATTTTAATCAAAGTTACTATGAATTATTATTTATTTTTTTGCAATGCTTGTTGGGGAAAATACCTGTCTACCAACAATTTAATTCTATATAATTTCAGTAAACAAAAAAAAATAACTATTTCCTTTTAGCAAATTCAAATAAACCCAACTTTATCACCAAGGTAGAAAACCCTTTATTCAAACAGCTTGGAACTGTAAAAGGTTTGGATTTTGGAATAGTTTGAATTTTGTAATATTTGCATATATAAAACAGGACAGTTTGGAGAGGGGATGGGACGAAAGGTAAATAACATAATCTTACGTCATTTAGATATTTACATGTCATAATACAACCTATACATGTAACCTAAAGGTAGTTTCAAATCATTTTTAATACTTTTGTATAAATAGTACCCTTAGAAATATAGTACGGTACTGTAATCAGAAAAGTAATATTTGTTGTTTCAATAAATATAGACTAGTATTTCCATTTTAGAACAAAAAACAAACCAAAGACGCAAGCAGAAAAGATTGTTACTTACAAGCAGGGGGGGGATTATTTTTTTAAAAATGTTAATTAAGCGAAGGATTTCCGGTGGGTGGAGCGCAGGTGCAAAAAACTGAGCTCACTAGCTCTGAACCCAGATCAGGGTTTCCCCTGTGGCAAACGCCTGACCTGAGCACAGTGCGTTTCACTAGGCGAGGAAAGAGATTGTCAGGACTACCCTTAAATCTTGCAGGTTGCAGAATTAACAGACGTGAGAAAAGGGACACAGCAAGAATCGAGCTGTGCACAGCCGAAACACAGGCTAAAGCAAACCAAGAGGAATGCTGTAAGTCTCTAACACCCACCACTGAAGCCATAAGCGCAGCACCCCTTTCAAGTTTTGTACTTTTATATATTATTCCGGGTACCTCTCCTGTCTATATAAAAGAAGGAAATACTGGCTTAAGGATAGGCATATACACTATAATTTCTGTGTCTGTCTCTCTGCATATTTGTAGCCATCTATTTAACTGCTAGTAACCTGCAGAGTTTTTAAAAGTTTGACAAACTAAATAAGCAAATACAATTTCTCCAACATTGGTGTGTCCGGTCCACGGCGTCATCCTTACTTGTGGGAATATCTCTTCCCCAACAGGAAATGGCAAAGAGTCCCAGCAAAGCTGGCCATATAGTCCCACCCCAGTCATTCTCTTTGCCGTTGCACAGCCAACATCTCCACGGAGATGGTTAAGAGTATGTGGTGTTTAGTTGTAGTTTTTTATTCTACTATCAAGAGTTTGTTATTTTAAAATAGTGCTGGTATGTACTATTTACTCTGAAACAGAAAGAGATGAAGAATTCTGTTTGTGAGAGGAAGATGATTTTAGCAGACAGTAACTAAAATCCTTTGCTGTTTCCACATAGGACTGTTGAGATGAAGTAACTTCAGTTGGGGGAAACAGTTAGCAGACTTTTCTGCTTAAGGTATGACTAGCCATATTTCTAACAAGACTGTGCAATGCTGGAAGGCTGTCTTTTCCCCTCATGGGGAGCGGTAAGCCATTTTCTTAGTCTCAAGCAGAATAAAGGGCTTAATATGGGCTATAAAACTGGTAGACACTTTTATGGGCAAAATCGATTGCTTTATTTGGGCATTTTATACATGTTTATGCTGGTATTTCACACTTATAAACTTGGGGAACGTTTTTTAACGTCAGGCACTATGTTAGACACCTTTTCCAGTCAGGAAGGGCCTTCCCAGTTGTAGGCTGAGCCTCATTTTCGCGCCATTACTGCGCAGTTGTTTTTGAGAGCAAGACATGCAGATGCATGTGTGAGGACCTGAAGATAGTTGGAAAAGTTCCTAGAAGGCATCATTTGGTATAGTATTCCCCTCTGGGCTTGGTAGAGTCGCAGCAAAGGCTGTAGCTGGGACTGTAGAGGGGTTAAAACTGTAACCGGCTCCGGGGTTAAAGGGTTAAAGCTCTGAAAATTGGTGTGCAATACTTTTAATGCTTTAAGACACTGTGGTGAAATTTTGGTAAATTTTGAACAATTCCTTCATATTTTTTCACATATTCAGTAATAAAGTGTGCTCTGTTTAAAATTTAAAGCGACAGTAACGGTTTTGTTTTAAAACGGTTTTTGTGTTTTACTGACAAGTTTAAGCCTGTTTAACATGTCTGTGCCTTCAGATAAGCTATGTTCTATATGTATGAAAGTCAATGTGTCTCCCCCTTCTAAATTATGTGATAATTGTGCCAAAGCGTCCAAACAAAGTAAGGACAGTACTGTCACAGATAATGAAGTTGCCCAAGATGATTCATCAGATGAAGGGAGTAGACATGGTTCTACATCATCTCCTTCTGTGTCTACACCAGTTTTGCCCACGCAGGAGGCCCCTAGTACTTCTAGCGCGCCAATGCTTATTACCATGCAACAATTCACGGCTGTAATGGATAACTCCATAGCAAATATTTTATCCAAAATGCCTGCATATCAGAGAAAGCGCGATTGCTCTGTTTTAAACACTGAAGAGCAGGAGCGCGCTGATGATAATTGTTCTGTCATACCCTCACACCAATCTGAAGGGGCCATGAGGGAGGTTTTGTCAGATGGGGAAATTTCAGATTCAGGAAAAATTTGTTATCTACTCTGGATGATTGTGACAACCTGGTCATTCCAGAAAAATTATGCAAGATGGACAAGTTCCTAGAGGTTCCGGTGCACCCCGACGCTTTTCCTATACCCAAGCGGGTGCCGGACATAGTGAATAAGGAGTGGGAGAAGCCCGGCATACCTTTTGTTCCCCCTCCTATATTTAAGAAATTATTTCCTATGGTCGACCCCAGAAAGGACTTTTGGCAGACAGTCCCTAAGGTCGAGGGGGCAGTTTCTACTCTAAACAAGCGCACTACTATTCCTATTGAGGATAATTGTGCTTTCAAAGATCCTATGGATAAAAAATTGGAGGGTTTGCTTAAAAAGATTTTTGTACAGCAAGGTTACCTTCTTCAACCCATTTCGTGCATTGTTCCTGTCACTACAGCAGCGTGGTTCTGGTTCGAGGAACTAGAAAAGTCGCTCAGTAGAGAGACTCCATATGAGGAGGTTATGGACAGAGTTCACGCACTTAAGTTGGCTAACTCTTTTATTTTAGATGCCGCTTTGCAATTAGCTAGATTAGCGGCGAAAAATTCAGGGTTTGCAATTGTGGCGCGCAGAGCACTTTGGCTAAAGTCTTGGTCAGCGGATGTATCATCCAAGACAAAATTGCTTAATATCCCCTTCAAGGGTAAAACTCTCTTTGGGCCAGAACTGAAAGAGATTATCTCAGACATCACTGGGGGAAAGGGCCACGCCCTCCCACAAGATAGGCCTTTCAAATCCAAGAATAAGTCTAATTTTCGTTCCTTTCGTAATTTCAGGAACGGACCGGCCTCTAATTCTGCATCCTCTAAGCAAGAGGGTAATGCCTCACAGACCAAACCAGCCTGGAAACCGATGCAAGGCTGGAACAAGGGTAAGCAGGCCAAGAAGCCTGCCGCTGCTAACAAAACAGCATGAAGGAGTAGCCCCCGATCCGGGACCGGATCTAGTGGGGGGCAGACTCTCTCTCTTTGCTCAGGCTTGGGCAAGAGATGTTCAGGATCCCTGGACGCTAGAAATAGTTTCTCAGGGTTATCTTCTGGAATTCAAGGAACTACCCCCAAGGGGAAGGTTCCACATGTCTCACTTATCCTCAAACCAAATAAAGAGACAGGCGTTCTTACATTGTGTAGAAGACCTATTACAGATGGGAGTGATACACCCAGTTCCAATGACGGAACAAGGAATGGGATTTTACTCAAATCTGTTCGTAGTTCCCAAAAAAGAGGGAACCTTCAGACCAATTCTGGATTTAAAGATCCTAAACAAATTTCTCAGGGTGCCATCGTTCAAAATGGAAACCATTCGAACGATTCTACCTACTATCCAGGAAGGTCAACTTATGACTACCGTGGATCTAAAGGATGCGTACCTACATATTCCTATCCACAAAGAACATCATCAGTTCCTAAGGTTCGCCTTTCTGGACAAACATTACCAGTTTGTGGCCCTCCCATTCGGGTTAGCCACTGCTCCAAGGATTTTCACAAAGGTACTCGGGTCCCTTCTAGCGGTTCTAAGACCGAGGGGCATTGCAGTAGTACCATACTTGGACGACATTCTAATACAAGCGTCGTCCCTTTCAAAAGCAAAGGCTCATACAGACATCGTTCTGGCCTTTCTCAGATCTCACGGATGGAAGGTGAACATAGAAAAAAGTTCTCTGTCTCCGTCGACAAGAGTTCCCTTCTTGGGAACAATAATAGATTCCTTAGAAATGAGGATTTTTTTGACAGATGTCAGAAAGTCAAAACTTCTAAGCGCTTGTCAAGTTCTTCATTCTGTTCCATGTCCTTCCATAGCTCAGTGCATGGAAGTAGTAGGGTTGATGGTTGCAGCAATGGACATAGTTCCTTTTGCGCAAATTCATCTAAGACCATTACAACTGTGCATGCTGAAACAGTGGAATGGGGACTATACAGACTTGTCTCCAGTGATTCAAGTAGATCAGAAGACAGAGATTCACTCCGTTGGTGGCTAACCCTGGACCACCTATCCCAGGGAATGAGCTTCCGCAGACCAGAGTGGGTCATCGTCACGACCGACGCCAGTCTAGTGGGCTGGGGCGCGGTCTGGGAATCCCTGAAAGCTCAGGGACTATGGTCTCGGGAAGAGTCTCTTCTCCCGATAAACATTCTGGAACTAAGAGCGATATTCAATGCTCTCAGGGCTTGGCCTCAGCTAGCAAAGGCCAGATTCATAAGATTCCAATCAGACAACATGACGACTGTTGCGTATATCAATCATCAGGGGGGAACAAGGAGTTCCCTGGTGATGAAAGAAGTGACCAAAATAATACAATGGGCGGAGGATCACTCCTGCCACCTATCTGCGATCCACATTCCAGGTGGGGAAAACTGGGAAGCGGATTATTTGAGTCGTCAGACATTCCATCAGGGGGAGTGGGAACTCCACCCGGAGATCTTTGCCCAGTTGACGCAACTATGGGGCATTCCAGATATGGATCTGATGGCGTCTCGTCAGAACTTCAAGGTTCCTTGCTACGGGTCCAGATCCAGGGATCCCAAGGCGACTCTAGTGGATGCACTAGTAGCGCCTTGGACCTTCAACCTAGCTTATGTATTTCCACCGTTTCCTCTCATTCCCAGGCTGGTAGCCAGGATCAAACAGGAGAGGGCCTCGGTGATCTTGATAGCTCCTGCGTGGCCACGCAGGTCTTGGTATGCAGACCTGGTGAATATGTCATCGGTTCCACCATGGAAGCTACCTTTGAGACAGGACCTTCTTGTTCAGGGTCCATTCGAACATCCAAATCTGGTCTCCCTCCAGCTGACGGCTTGGAGATTGAACGCTTGATTCTATCAAAGCGTGGGTTTTCAGATTCTGTGATAGATACTCTGGTTCAAGCCAGAAAACCGGTAACTAGAAAGATTTACCATAAAATATGGAAAAGATATATCTGCTGGTGTGAATCCAAGGGATTCCCATGGAATAGGATAAAAATTCCTAAGATTCTTTCCTTTCTACAAGAAGGTTTGGATAAAGGATTATCTGCGAGTTCTCTAAAGGGACAGATTTCTGCTTTATCTGTCTTACTACACAAATGACTGGCAGTTGTGCCAGATGTTCAAGCATTTGTTCAGGCTTTGGTTAGGATCAAGCCTGTTTACAGACCTTTGACTCCTCCCTGGAGTTTAAATCTAGTTCTTTCAGTTCTTCAAGGGGTTCCGTTTGAACCTTTACATTCCATAGATATTAAGTTGTTATCTTGGAAAGTTTTGTTTTTGGTTGCTATTTCTTCTGCTAGAAGAGTTTCTGAGTTATCTGCTCTACAGTGTACTCCGCCCTATCTGGTGTTCCATTCAGATAAGGTTGTTTTGTCAAAGAAGGAACGTTTGCTACACAATTTAGATGTAGTCCGTGCTCTAAAATTCTACTTAGAAGCTACAAAAGAGTTCAGACAAACTTCTTCTCTGTTTGTCGTCTATTCTGGTAAAAGGAGAGGTCAAAAAGCAACTTCTACCTCTCTTTCCTTTTGGCTTAAAAGCATCATCCGATTGGCTTATGAGACTGCCGGACGGCAGCCTCCTGAAAGAATCACAGCTCACTCCACTAGGGCTGTAGCTTCCACATGGGCCTTCAAGAACGAGGCTTCTGTTAACCAGATATGTAAGGCAGCGACTTGGTCTTCAACTGCACACTTTTGCCAAATTTTACAAATTTGATACTTTTGCTTCTTCGAAAGCTATTTTTGGGAGAAAGGTTTTGCAAGCCGTGGTGCCTTCCGTTTAGGTAACCTGATTTGCTCCCTCCCTTCATCCGTGTCCTAAAGCTTTGGTATTGGTTCCCACAAGTAAGGATGACGCCGTGGACCGGACACACCAATGTTGGAGAAAACAGAATTTATTCTTACCTGATAAATTACTTTCTCCAACGGTGTGTCCGGTCCACGGCCCGCCCTGGTTTTTTAATCAGGTCTGATGAATTATTTTCTCTAACTACAGTCACCACGGCACCCTATGGTTTCTCCTATTTTTTCCTCCTGTCCGTCGGTCGAATGACTGGGGTGGGCGGAGCCTAGGAGGGACTATATGGCCAGCTTTGCTGGGACTCTTTGCCATTTCCTGTTGGGGAAGAGATATTCCCACAAGTAAGGATGACGCCGTGGACCGGACACACCGTTGGAGAAAGTAATTTATCAGGTAAGCATAAATTCTGTTTTTCTGGTTGAAGAGTGGGGTGGTTGTATACTTTGAATTAAGGAATTGCCCTTATCTATACTGGATAATACACGTCATATTTGAGGGTTATGATTGTTTAAAGGATATTTCTTGAGAGTATACGACAGTCTACAATAAAATTGTTATTGTTTAAAAGGATAGACATCGCCTTTACTACCCATTTCCCAGCTTTGCACAACCAACATAGTTATATTAATATATTTTAAATAATTTAAACCTCTAAATTTCTGCCTACTTCTAAGCCACTACAGACAGCCTCTTATCACATGCTTTTTTTATTTGCTTTTCACAACCGGAGACTGCTAGTTCATGTGGGCCATATAGATATCATTGTGCTCACGCTTTAAGAATCATTAATTGGCTAAAACGCTAGTCAATAGATAATAAAAAGTCATGTGATCAGGGTGGCTGTCAGAAGATGCTTAGATACAAGGTAATCACAGAGGTAAAAAGCATATTAATATAACTGTGTTAGTTATTCAAAACTGGGGAATGGGTAATAACATAAATTATGCTTACCTGATAATTTCCTTTTTTTCTGATGAAGAGTCCACAGCTGCATTCATTACTTTTGGGAAACAAGAACCTGGCCACCAGAGGAGTCAAACTAGAGACCGCAAACTGACTCGACTGAGCCAACAGTCCTCCAGGAGACACCATGAAAAAGTGTGTAATACACTCAGGTGAAAAAAAACCAAGTTTGAGGCCACAACAGGACAACACAGAGGGTACTTGCGAGGAAGAAGAAGCAGTCAAGCAAGAAACAGACCTCAAAAGCAACCCCCAGAGGGCACACTCAAGGTAACCTAAGTCGCCGGACCTACACACAAGTCCCTAAAAAGGGGAACACAAAACCTCAATCGAGGCCCCCCGAGAAGGAGAGTATACCCTCAGAACCCGAAGGAAGAGTAAACCCTCTTCCGAAATCAATGGAGCAAGTTGAAAGGAAAATCTATACCCTAGCAGACTAAGCTAACAGAATAGACTCAACAAAGCTCACACATCCAGAGGAGACTGCGACCCTAACGCAGCTCCTTAGACCGCTCGGCCATCCTGGCCTGCAGACCCACACCCAGCTGGACCACCCCAGCCTCAGGGATCCAAGACAGGGGAACAAAAGAATCCCTAAACAGGTACAGGAACGAACGTAAGGATAGCAAAGCCATCCCCACAGAGTACAAGTACAACCCGACTCTGAAAAGAGACAATAAAGCCATAGACCTAAGGCCCGACAAGTCTGCTTGGAGCCAGCAAGACCCTAGGGGGAACCAATCCCACCTTTCCGCCTCACATCCAGGAGAAGCCCCAAGCAAGGACTCCATCTCCATAGGGTGGAGAATATCCCCTATAGAAAAGAGATGATGCCGGAAGGGCAACAACTGTCCTCAAGGTCTGAAGTCACCGGCTAATGGGAAGAGAAATTCCCAACACAGATGTCCTAGAAAAGGACCCCCCTACAAATAGCTTGCCAAGCAGAGGCACAGCCATCCCATTCGCCTGCAGAGCAGGGAATCCACAGGAACACTGGCAAGCTGACCAGGGGAATGCAACCCTAAGGCGCACCAGAAATTGGACATACAATGCCAGCAGCTGGGTATGAACCCCAGAGACAGAACATTTTTTCACTTTCTGCGATGAGATTTTTTTAGTGAAAATTTTTCTGCAGGTCATTTTTAAATAAAATAAAATTGTAAATTTGTCAGTTACACTAAAGCACCAGATCAATTGCAATGTGCTGGTTAACTGGAGAATAAAGCAATATTTAAAGTTGTATAATCTAGTGCAGTAGTTGAAATTTTAATTGCAAATTAGCTGCAGACAAGTAATTGTAAAATGTCTCTTGAATTAATTTGTTTCCTTTTCTCTTAGTCTAACATAGAAATGTAGTAATAAAAAAGGTGCATTGCTCATATGAACATCTAACATTCAGAGAAAAACAGCTTTGCAGACTGTGAAAAGCTAGGGAACAAGCTTGCAAAAATCTCAGAGCCAGACAACAATCAATGCTGCATATTTGACTGTTGTCTTCAAACAGCACTTTGCTCTGGATGCACTGTGTTAAGAAAAACTTATACAATGCAGCCAGAGAACAGCTCTGTTTAAAAAGAACAGCCTAATGTGTAGCAGCACTGAAAAGTTAGTGCTAACAGTTCCTGTTCTTTCTGCAGACATGCTACATTTTCTGCGATGACATCTCAGATCACTCTATGTTCTGCTTTGGGGGTATGAACCAACCACCCTTGAGGCTCAAACCACACGGCTAACCACCAGATGAAATGGGCTAGTCTGTGGCAAAGAGTAAAAAATACTCAGAAAACCTGGCCAACCATGACCAGGGTTAGGTAGATGGAGCAAGGACATAGCCCAAGTTCCCACTACCGTGGAACACCACGACCAGCCCTGAGATCCAAGATTCCAAAACCACCCAAGACTGGGTCAGGAAAAAGGCCAAGCGAAGCTTCAGCAACCTGAAGTCTCGGGGAGAAAAACAGGCCCGGGCACCTAATAGTTCAGGAAATCCTTACCCTAGAACTAAACCCCCCAACTGGCCAAAAAGCCAGACACAAGGGTATGGATGCATATCTAGAGAATCCGGATAGCGAGAAGAACTCAAAAGCCCTGACCAAAGGAAGGAACCACCCCTAGCTAAAGTCCAATGCTCCAAGGAGCAAGGCTAGAAGTCGTATGAAGATACTTCTCAGAGCCTCAGGACAACCAAGGGATACCTCGAGGTCAAAAAAATCCTACTAGCAGGACTAGTCTCCCTATCACCTCCGCACAAGCAGAGGACACAAGGAAGAGAAAGGCACTAAGCCTATCCAGCTCCGGAAAACTCTGAGCTAAAAAAAGTCCCCGCATGGAACAACCATCACCCAGAAACACAGATCCCTAAAGGAGATCCAACTCACCCGGAGACAATGGAAGAAGACCCAAAGGTCTCTATAACTCAGACAGAGAGTACACGTCAAAGAGTAAGAACTGCATCTAGATACACTATAAACAGCCTAGACGTACACCTGTAAGGTGTCAAGAGCTGCAACTGGTTTCAAACTGCAAACCTTTCGCATGCTAGACAGCTATCCTGTACAAGCTGTTAGATCAAGCCCAAAAGGACAAATCCAGAGGCCTAAAAATGAAGGCCAAACCGCTCAACTGCGGTAAGGGGCGTAAAGCCCTCCAACCCTCCACCACAAGGGGGAGAAAAAACTTTAAGTTCTGATTAATCAAATGTCAGAGAGAGTGACGCAGCAGAAAAACTCCCCTGCCCCGTCATCTATAACTGAAGGCTATAAGGACTGAAACAATCCTTCCCGCCTCACAGACCCACAGGTACTCTCGAATGCTTAAACATGAAAAACAATAATAACCTGAGCACTCAGCGCTTCGACCGAACCAGACGATGCAGAACAGTGCCACATGTCTGAACAGCCGCAAAACCGAACGAACCCGACAGGACCAGGCTGCACCTGGGGTCCTAACCGGCAAGCTGCATAAATTCTCCCTCATAGGGGAAAAAAACAAAACAAACATTTTTAACATAGGACTAACATGTCCAAAACAACTTAAACTTACTCAAAGAAGTAATAAAGAGTATCAATCCCAGAAGGTTCCCGAAGAAAACAAAAACAAATAAAAGACATCACATCGGATATAAATAAAATATAAGGCAATACTTTACTTTGACTTAAGAATGGGAGTGGCTATTAATCTCTACTAAGAAACTACTATCATTTACATCTTGAGGACAATATATGCTATATTAAAGGGATACAATAGTTTGGAGGATCTTTTTTGAGAAAATATATATATATATATTTCATAAAAGTGCCTGCAAATATTTAACAGCAATAGGATCCGGGAAATATAGCTATTGCTTATCAATATCTAGACTGATTCCAGCATAATTGTATACAGTTGGCTAATTTCAGTGGAGCGTTATTGTTTTCTAGCTTAAGAATTGGGAGATGTTGAATATTATTACTGAAAAAATATTGCTCTTTGTTTGTACTCTAGTGGCAATAAGTGTCATATGAATCTGATACTAATAATCAGGGATAGGCAAGGTGTCCGTACACGGACACTGGTGTCCGTGACTAGCCCTTGCAGTGTCCACCATAACCTTAGTATATCTTTTCTTTCTGATTAAACAATAGGAATAAAAAAAATGTAGGGTGAATAAAGTTAGTGTCTTGTCAAGAGACTGCTAGCTATATTGGGTTATAAGTTATGGAATAAATAAAGCCTGAGTGAAATACTGGATGTGTATCTGCATCTGTAAAATAACACCTAGCTCTATACAAAGACACAGTAGTGACACTGGCACATGCGTATAGCAAGACGAGGGCTGGTTATAGGGTCAGTGGTATCTGCATCAGTATAACACCCAGCGCTTTATAATGACACAGTAGTGACACTGGCACATGGGTATAGCCAGAGGAGGGCTAGTTATAGGATCAGTGGTATCTGCATCAGTATAATAACACCCAGCACTATACAAAGACACAGTAGTGACACTGGCTCATGGGTATAACCAGAGGAGGGCTGGTTATAGGATCAGTGGTATCTGCATCAGTATAATAACACCAAGCACTATAAAATAATGTTTTTAATTTTAAATATACCTTGGTGTCCTTAACTAAGGTATGTACTTTGGAAAATGTCTGCCACAGCCTTTGTCTGTACCTATCCCTGCTAATAATGATCTTCTGCAGAGACTAAAATGTATTTTATACACAACTGCTAATTAATTACACCTGGAATAGTGCCAGGAACTGGAAAACTGAGCCTCTGCTTATTAATATATCTTTTGTAATTCTTCTTTAAAGGTTGTATCATGCAGCTAAATATTATATATTATACAGTAGGATATTATATAGTTGAAATCTTTATTTTAAGTTGTTCCCTTTTATAGGAATGACTCTGGTGTAGTTAGATTAAGTTATATATTACCAGAGGGTAATCATATTGCCTTAGTTGGAAGATAGAGTCTGCATTTAAATGTGACTTCAATATTCCATGTTATATCATTGTTAAAATGAAGGCTGTAGGACTCCTCTAGAGAGTATAATTACCTTTATATAATTGTTTATTAAGGCAATCCCTCATAGCTCTGTTATATATATATATATATATATATACACACACACACAAACATACAGTTGCAAGAAAAAGTATGTGAACCCTTTGGAATGATATGGATTTCTGCACAAATTGGTCATAAAATGTGATCTGATCATCATCTAAATCACAACAATAGACAATCACAGTCTGCTTAAACTAATAACACACAAAGAATGAAATGTTGCCATGTTTTATTGAACACACCATGTAAACATTCACAGTGCAGGTGGAAAAAGTATGTGAACCCTTGCATTTAATAACTGGTTGAACCTCCTTTGGCAGCAATAACTTCAACCAAACGTTTCCTGTAGTTGCAGATCAGACGTGCACAACGGTCAGGAGTAATTCTTGACCATTCCTCTTTACAGAACTGTTTCAGTTCAGCAATATTCTTGGAATGTCTGGTGTGAATCGCTTTCTTGAGGTCATGCCACAGCATCTCAATCGGGTTGAGGTCAAGACTCTGACTGGGCCACTTCAAAAGGCGTATTTTCTTCTGTTTAAGCCATTCTGTTGTTGATTTACTTCTATGCTTTCGGTCATTGTCCTGTTGCAAAACCCATCTTCTGTTGAGCTTCAGCTGGTAGACAGATTGCCTTAAGTTCTCCTGCAAAATGTCTTGATAAACTTGGGAATTCATTTTTTATTTGATGATAGCAATCCGTCCAGGCCCTAACGCAGCAAAGCAGACCCAAACCGTGATGCCCCCACCACCATACTTGGGATGAGGTTTTGATGTTGGTGTACTGTGCCTCTTTTTCGCCACACATAGTGTTGTGTATTTCTTCCAAACAACTCAACTTTGGTTTCATCTGTCCACAGAATATTTTGCCGGTACTGCTGTGGAACATCCAGGTGCTCTTGTACAAACTGTAAACGTGCAGCAATGTTTTGTTTGGACAGCAGTGGCTTCTTCTGTGGTATCCTCCCATGAAATCCATTCTTGTTTAGTGTTTTACGTATTGTAGATTCGCTAACAGGGATGTTAGCATTTGCCAGTGACTTTTGTAAGTCTTTAGCTGACACTCTAGGATTCTTCTTCCCCTCATTGAGCAGTCTGCGCTGTGCTCTTGCAGTCATCTTTATAGGACGGCCACTTCTAGGGAGAGTAGCAGCAGTGCTGAACTTTCTCCATTCATAGACAATTTGTCTTACCGTGGACTGATGAACAGCATGGCTTTTGGAGATACTTTTATAACCCTTTCCAGCTTTATGCAAGTCAACAATTCTTAATCGTAGGTCTTCTGAGAGCTCTTTTGCACGAGGCATCATTCACATCAGGCAATACTTCTTGTGAAAAGCAAACCCAGAACTGGTGTGTGTTTTTTATAGGGCAGGGCAGCTGTAACCAACACCTCCAATCTCATCTCATTGATTGGACTCCAGTTGGCTGACATCTGACTCCAATTAGCTCTTGGAGATGTCATTAGTCTAGGGGTTCACATACTTTTTCCACCTGTACTGTGAATGTTTACATGGTGTGTTCAATAAAAACATGGCAACATTTCATTCTTTGTGTGTTATTAGTTTAAGCAGACTGTGATTGTCTATTGTTGTGACTTAGATGATGATCAGATCACATTTTATGACCAATTTGTGCAGAAATCCATATCATTCCAAAGGGTTCACATACTTTTTCTTGCAACTGTATATATATATATATATATATATATATATATATATATATATATATACATACACATATACACATACATACACACACACACAAGTAAAGAAAGGAGTCACGCTGGATCACAGTGTCTTTTGTAACAGGGGTTTATTGGACAATGACAAAAGTCACAGACAGCAATGGCTGACGCGTTTCGCACATGCACGAAACGCGTCCAGCATTAATGTCTGACTTTTGGTATTGTCCAATAAACACCTGTTACACAAGATTCTGTGATCCAGCGTGACTCCTTTCTTTACTTGCTTGCATCTCATTACGGTTGGGAATACTGTACATATCACGCTAAATCTATCACTGAAACTTTTCCTCTACTTGAGGTGCCTTCCCCCGTTCCTCCTCCCAAAAGACTATTGTCTACGGCTTCACTGGTGACGCACCAGGTAGCTACCCGACTGGGACCACGCCCACCGAGGATCGGAACGCTGAACCATGGGACCACAGGCCGGACCGGCATCAGAGAGGTCTTATCACTCGTTTGGAGCTGATCCAGGAAAGGCGTCCAGACGAAACTTAGGATACCAGCACATTTGAACGGACGGATTCGGCACCGTAGAGGTTTACTCACATGAACGGCTCCAGACTACACCGTCTATCTCCAAGTACTATATACATATAGGCAGAAGCGGACACTTTTTGATTGAGCTTTTACTCCAGTCCTGGACTAACTAGTACCGTACTGCAACTGGGACTCTCTAAAAATTCCAGATATTGCCTCACTTCACTTTGAATCGATGAGACTTTTGGAATCTTCTGGCTATTTCTCATTGTTTAAATTTATATATATATCTTTGCTTATATTATAAACTTGTTGAAGACTGAAGTTTGGTCAAAATATATGACTCTACAATTGGCTTTTGCATACAAGTTGAACTTAGAATAGCATAAACAGAGTTGGTTAGAGGAGAAGAATATATAATATTTAGTATTTAGATTACAGTATACATAAAGAGCCATATAAAGACAAATAAAGGAATACAATATAAGGTTATAGAGGTGGAAGAGAGAAAGAGGAAGGAGAGAGAGGAAGGAAAAGAAAAAAAGAAAAAAAAAGGGAAGGGAAAAAAATAATTATTCACACAGGTGTTGTATCACTTTTACACTTTATTGTAACTCTTAATTAGCAAACATAACACTTATAGAATTTAGCACTTTAAGATGTAAAAATTTGTGGAAAAATGTGTTACTTCTGCCAAAATTAAATCCCCTGCCATGTCTAATAATCTAATAAAATGTCAACTGATTCAATTAGAAGTAGTAATGAAGAAATAATGCTTACTTCAGCTCCAATTGAATCAGAAATATTAATAAAGCAACTTACTGATATTTTCATTCCACAATTTGTGCAAATTTGACAAGGTTTAGATTCCCTATGTAGTGAGATTAAAACATTTCATAATCAAATTACAGAAGCAGAACAGATGATCTCAGATTCGGAGGATAAAATAAATGTAATGTAAACAGATACAGCTGAAATGAGGAAACAAACAGATGCTTAAAGTTAAGGTAGGTGATCTTGATTGATTGGTATCCCAGAAGGATTTATGGATGGGGACCTAATAGAGCTTGCTACATCTTTTTTACCTAACTTGCAAGGTCTTCCAGTTGATTCACAATCTATTACTATTGAGAGGATAGACAGGAATAGCAAGATAAAATCTGAAAGGTACCTATCTATCTAGGACTGTTATAATGAAATGTCTTAATTATCAGGATAAAATAAGATTATTAAGGGCCTATAAGAGCCTGAAAAATACCCCTCTCATAAAGGGGGGGGGGATTATATTTTTAATATACATTTCTGCTGATACAGTAAATTAAAAAAGTAAAAGAATTAAACCCTATCTGTTTTGAGCTTATTAAAGCAGGAGTTAATGCTACTATAATTGATCCTGCTGGGCTGAAGGTTATAACAAATGATAGTACCATTTTTTTTATAGTCCAATTCTGGCTGAAGAGTTAATAGACAGGGAAGGAATTCGAAATTTGATCAAGAAAACACACTGAATTTAGTTTTGTATTTATAATATGCATGTAAGAAATTAACATATGTTCTTATGTATTTTTTGCTTTATGTAAGTTTTTTTTACTCTCTCACTGCTCCTCTCAGAATATTAAAAATTAGGGTAATATAAAATGAGTATAAAAATAATTTCCCTGAATATTGGAGGTATAACATCCCCCATTTAGAGAAAAACTATTCTAAAACATATTAAAAATATGCAAGCCGACATTGTAATTGTAAAGGAAACCCATTTTACTAAAGAAGTTAAAAGTAGGATGGGTTGGTGATATTTATTATACCCATTAATAAAAAAAACACAGTATTTATGCTTAACTGATACATGTATTTCTCTTGTGGTGTATCCAGTCCACGGATTAATCTTTACTTGTGGTATATTCTCCTTCCCAACAGGAAGTGGTAAAGAGAGCACACAGCAGAGCTGTCCATATAGCTCCCCCTCTAGCTCCACCCCCCAGTCATTCGACCCAAGGTTAGGAAGAAAAAGGAGAAACCATAGGGTGCAGTGGTGACTGTAGTTTAAAAATAAAAACCACCGGGGGGGGGCGGAGCTGACTAGCTAGGAGAGCAGACGTGTATCTATGGAGCTCCTAAACTTTATCTAATTAATGAAGAATATAAATGTATTTTTCAAGTGACTGAAACTTTTAAACTCCTCAGAAGTCAAGGACAATCATCTCTGCTAATCATTTCACAAACAAATCTTTAATAAGTGGCCTATGAAGTTGCATTAATCGAATCAGGGTTTGGGGCCTGATCTAGCTGACGGAGCAGTTTGAGCATAATCCCTCATAATATCTGGGAAGAACCCTTCTTGTATCGCTCAAGAGATGGATCCGGAAGCTGCACTGCAAAGGTTTGAGGATCGTTTCTGTGAGATCTTGGAGGACCACTTTACAGAAATGAACGCTTTACTCCTGCAACTCTGGGAACAGTTCTCAACCCCAAACGAGAGGCAAGATGGCGGCAACAAGCTAAGATCCTCTAGCGCTACCAGTAAGCGATTACTCAGTGATCCGGAAACCTCTGTTCCCCTGAAAACAGCTACTCTTCTAACAGATCTACGAAGGCAGCATTTTTCTCCAAGTCGCGAGAAACTACTAGCTAGCCTAAGAGACCTGGGTCCGGAGTTTACTGTCCCGGTGAATAAGCTGATGAAAGATCCGGAGCTGGGCACTCACCTGGTAGATCGTATGAGAGCGACATTGTATGGGTCAGTCCGTGGTGTGGAATTGGGTCTTACGCCTCTGAGATGCGCAGATATTTGCAATCACCAAGCCTCTTGGCATAGAGAGCCTACGCGGTACCTTTCTTCATGGTCCTGCAATTCCTTCGCTCCAGTACAGCTTTTAGGGACTGGTGTTGCATCGGTCTCTGGCATTGGTTAGAGGACAGCTCATGTAGGAGTTCACAACAGCTCGGATTGTCTTAGGTGACAAGTGAGATAAGTCTCTTTGGTTTGTGATATAAATTATCTCATGACACTTTGATCTCTGAACGCAATATTAATATGTAAACACCAACTGATCTATATTACAGCTTTTGTTTTATCACCATGTTTGCCTAAGACAGCCAAGATCCCAGCAGATATTTATAGGCTCCGTGAGACATTTATGATGACTGTAAAGTCGGAAGATGCATTAGTCTCCCTGGTTAGACTGGGACTTTTATTTTGATCTAGGCTGTTTATTTGTATGATTGCTGGTCACCTATTTCACTCAGGATTTTTGTTCCACAGTCTCCCTAACCATAACAAAGCATTTAAATTTAGGACGTACATCTTACAAGTGAACGCCACATGGTCTAAACTTCATTATAACTAATATCTGTGCCTGACAAATACTTATCAGTACCCATATTGATGCTAGGATCGTTACACAGGTACCCAGTTTTTTTTTTTTTTTTCTGTTTTGTTATTTATTTATTTTTATTAAATCATTTTTATTGGTATTTTGGTTTCAAAACATTACATCCGAGAGTGATTAAATTCAACATTTGTAACCTGTTTTAAATACAATAACAATTGTCATCAATCAAAATCATATCTGTTAACGTCTTCCATACAAAATGAAGAAAGCTTCAAGAAAAACAAAATAGACAATAAAGGTACTACTAACCATTAATTGTTAAAAAGCTGTCCAATACTTATGCTTCATTCTTGGGGGGGGAGAGGGGGGGGGGAGAGGAGGGGGAAGGGGGAAGAAGAAAAGATAAAAGGAAGGGGAGGGGAATTTATATAGGAGAGAGGTATTGTAAGGTCAGGAGTTCAGATGTTCTTTAGCTGTATTACTAACTTGTATGTTTCTATGTTCCGCTGACATCTCTCAGATTATGAAGGCCCTGTTCCCAGATAAAAAACATATTAGCAAAAAAGTCTCGTTTTCCCATATAGTAAAAATGTTGTTTTTCTAATTCCAGTATGTGTTCTATTTCCACCACCCACTGTGTGTGCGTCGAGGTATTTTGGGACTTCCATAATCTAGGTATCAGTCTCTTTGCACATGCCAACATCAGTTGAAGGAGTCTTGTGCGGTACACGCAATGCAAGTGTGGGAGAACATTGAGTAGTACGAGTTTTGGGTTTAGGGTGATATCCAGGCCCAAAATTTTATTAATACAGTTTTCTATCCCGTGCCAAAATTCAGACAGAAGAGGACAGTCCCACCAGATATGAGTCATAGTACCCTGCCCACCACATCGTCTCCAACAGGCTGATGAAGTAGTAGGGTAGATATATCTAAGTCGTTGGAGAGTAAGATACCATCGGGTGAGAATTTTGTAGTTCAACTCAAATATGAATAATGAAGTGGAGGCAGAGTGTGACATTTTAAAGCTATTTCTCCAGTCCTCATCTGTAAAATTTTCTAATAATTCAGATTCCCATTTCCCAACGAAAGAAGGGCGTTGATCTGGGAAAGAGCTTCGTAATAGTTTATAGGCTATTGATAAGTGTGCTCTTTTGTTCTCAGGGTTTACACATAGTTTCTCAAATGCGGTCAGTGGTCTAAGTACGTTAGATTTATAAGTGTTGTCAGAAAGCGCATGCCTTATCTGTAGGTAAGAATACCAGCTATGGAAGGGCGGACCCAATTCCTCTTGTAGCTGTAGTCTATCTTTGATCCCTCCTAAGTCTACTATGAGGTAAACTGGTAGGTTATTTAAGTGCTCTTCCCTGTGCGTGTGGGAAAAGGATGGATTTTTCAAGAAAATCTGATTGTTCAACAAAGGGGTAAGAGGCGAGACTGGGGTGGAAATTCCTATGGTATGTGTTGTCACGTGGTCCCATACGTCTAAGGTAGCTTTTATATAGTTGTTTCGATATGCTAGTAGTGGTCTGTGGGCTTTGGGCAACCATGCGATATCTCTCATAGATTGAGCTTCTAGAAGAGAGCTTTCGATTTGCACCCAAAGGGCGGAATCGGCAGAGTGGGACCAAGAGATCACTCTGGTCAAGTGTGCCGCTCTATAGTAATTTAGGAGGTTAGGGGCGTTAAGACCCCCGTCTGCCTTGTGCATGTATAGCGTCTGTTGGGAAACTCTGGGCTTTTTGTAGGACCAGATGAATGAATTAAACATATTCTGTTGGGTTTTTAGGTATGAGACCGGCAGGGCCATCGGCAATGTCTGGAAGAGGAATAGATATTTTGGTATTATCATTTTTATAGTATTAATTCTTCCCATCCACGATAGGTGACCCTGCCTGTGCCACCCTTCTAGTAGTGTTTTTACTGAGTTTTGGAGGTTGAGATAATTATTTTGAAATAAGTCTCGGTGATTGGATGGGATTATTAGCCCCAGATATTTAAGTTTGCCGACAATCCGGAAGGATGTCTGTTGACTTACAAAGTCTCTATCACTATGCGGTGAGTTTAGTAATATAATTCCTGACTTCTCCATATTAATGGAGAAGTTAGATACCCGCCCGTATTCGTTCAGGGTGTGTAATAAGGCAGGTAGAGTGGTAGAAGGGGCACGGAGGGTGAAGATCACATCGTCAGCAAATAGTAAGTATTTCTGGTGGATCTGTTTGAAATGTAGGCCTAGTATGTCCTCATTATCCCTTATTTTGATAGCTAGAATTTCTATGGTTATAGCAAACAATAGTGGAGACAAAGGGCACCCCTGGCGGGTTCCATTAGTGATTGGGAAAGGTTGAGATAAAGTTCCATTAACTCTTACTCTAGCTTGAGGATTAGAATATAACGCTTGGATTCTTTCGACAAAAGCCTCAGAGAATCCGAACCTCGACAGGGCCCCCCACATAAATTGCCAGCTGACCCTGTCGAAGGCCTTCTCAGCATCCATTGATAGAAGCACTAGAGGTGTTTTGTTATTGTGTGCAGTCAATAGAGAGTGCAAAACTCTAATTGTGTTATCCTTGGCTTCCCTGCCCCTAACAAAACCTACTTGATCCGGATGTATAAGCTTGGGTAGGATTATATTAAGGCGATTCGCCAATATTTTAGCATAAATCTTTATATCAATGTTCAGGAGTGATATGGGTCTATAGTTACCCGCCAGGGTTCCCACCTTGTCTGCTTTCGGGATTACTGTGATTGTGGCCTCTAGTAGAGATTTGGAGAAGGTCTCTCCCCTGTCTATTGATGTAAATAATGCATATAGGGGAGGGCCTAACTGTGGTTGAAATAATTGATAAAATTTGGCCGATAGGCCATCTGGCCCAGGAGATTTCCCATTAGGAAGTGTTTTAATAGTGGTCATAATTTCTTGGATTGTTATAGGGGCATCTAATATGTGATTATCATCTTCTGATATTTTAGGGGTCTCCAGAGTGTGAAGGTAGCGTGCAATATTATTATTAGATTCTTGGGAGATGTTGGGGTTAAGGTTGTATAGTTTAGAATAATAGGATACAAATGCATCCGCTATTTCTTCATGCCTGCTGACCATTTTGCCAGATGGGTGAGAAATAGTTCTGATAAACGATTTATATTGTTGTCTTTTAAGTGATCTCGCCAATAGATGGCCAGCTTTGTTGCTTTCTGCAAAAAATTTGGCCTTGGTAGTTATAGCCCTCAGGTGTGCTTTTTGAGTTAGGAATTTATTAAGACTTTCTCTAGCTGAGGTAAGGTCTGCAAGTTTTGGGATCGAGGTCGGGTCATTCTTATGTAACCTATCTGCTTTGGTCAGGGTATCGGTTAGAGACGTTATCTGGGCCTTCCTGATTTTCCGTATCTTAGCCGTGTGCTTTATAAGGAACCCCCTGATATAGCATTTAAATGTTTCCCAATTGTTCCCTGCAGATGTGTCTTCAGGTTTATTATTTAGAAAAAATTCATCAGTCGCCTTGGCCAGTTCATCCAGTGTATCTTGGTTCGTCAGTATGGTTTCATCCAATCTCCAGTTTAGCGTATTTATTGGTTTAGAAAATCACTGGAAAGTAGATAAGACCATGCTATGATCAGACCACGGGGTATGTGATATTTTAGATTGGACTAGGTTGGTTAAGAGCAACTGGCTACAAAGTATATAGTCTAGTCTGGAGTAGGAATGTTGTGGGTGGGAAAAGAATGTGTAGTCCTTCTGTGTAGGATGTGCTATTCTCCAGGTGTCAAACAGAGAGATAGAGTGAAGAGCTGCGCTATTAGCTTTCAGAATCCTGTTACTGAGATATGACTTCCCTGTGGAGTTATCCATGGAAGGGTGCATGGTAAAATTAAGGTCCCCACCTAGAATAATTGGACCTTTTGAAATATCTAAAATGGAATTAATGATTGATTTATAAAACGTGGGGGTAGGTCTATTTGGGGCATAGACATTGACCAAAGTAACTAGGGTGCCATAGCACCGTCCAACCAAAATTAACAGTCTTCCCTCTTTGTCTGAGTGTTTCTGAATTAGTTCAAAGGGGACATTACGTTTAATTGAGATACATACACCATTTTTCCTACTTAACCCTGAACTAAAAAAGTGTTTATCAAAGTAGCGCTCAGCTAGATGAGGTTCATTTCGTCTCTTAAAATGGGTTTCTTGAAGCATAATTACGTCAATATCCTTTTTGTGGAAATCAAAATAAGCTATGGAGCGCTTCTCAGCGGATAAAAACCCTTTCACATTTTGGTTTGCTATAGTAACAGTGTTCATTTCTATAATGTAAGGTCTGCGGTCAGAAGTTATGGTCGTAAAGGTCGCCCCCTTTAATCGTTCTCTGGAAAAAGGTAAAAGGAAAAACAGAAGGGGGGGAGGAAGGAAGTGGAGAGGGATCAGAAAAGTATAACTAAACTTTACGTTGTGGACAAGGCTAGATATATGTTGTAGTATCTATTAAGTTCACATGCAGTAGTATGGAAGTATATATGAATACAATAATGTATAAATTTGAAAAACTTTCAATAGGTGAGGCAGGTTGACAAACCTAGAAGCTACTTACATTGCGCATCTTATATTCAGCATAGCATGAAAATAACATTCAAAAAGAGATTTAACTGAGGAGTAATTTCAATGCCCATTAAAGCCGTGTCTAGCTAACTAAGAGGTGCATCCATGTTTTAGAGCTGGATAACTTAAGAATATGCATCTCTGTTTGAGGTTTAACTAATCAGTGCCCCCACTACATCCTTTCGGGCTCTAAAATTAGTTGCAGAAGGTGCACTGACCCAGATCGATCGTACCTCCAGACACCCACGGCGGGCCCCCTCCACCATGAGCCGTAGCAGGGTTAGATTATGATGTTATCGGGCTGAGTGGAGCAGGTCCGCCACTAAGCGCCCAAAGGCACGAGGGAGATGACACAAAGCAACACAAAACAGCCAATTACGGTGTTGACTCACTAAACAAAGTTATTCTAAGAGAATCAATAAGTGATTAGTTTGAACTTTAGACAAGTTGGATTATTCAAGCATCAAAAAGGTAATTATTACATTCCTGGAATTCTATGTTAAAAGGTAGTAGTAAACTAAGTTTGCAACAATTTTAAAACTACAAGAACTTGAAATTAAATAAGTAATACAAGGTTACAACTGATTTGCATATAGTTCAGCAGGGCATCTCCTAAGAAATACATGTCACTTTTTACGGAATATCAGTATTCCTCTGCTTAATGATAACTATAAGCAGAGTCCAGTCTCTAACAATTAAGAAATGAGTAGTATGCAAGCCTGGGCAAAGGAATAATGTATCTTATGGGTACTCAAAGGTGCAAGCGAGATGATATATGCTCAGCTTAAATTTCTGGGGGCACATTAAGCTGTTAAGATACATAAATTACTGAGTTAGGTGGAGAGCTTCAAGCTGAGCCTCCAAGCAAAGTCCCAACAGTTCAAAGTCATGTAACCCTGTGAGATAATAAAGAAAACATTCTTAAAAACAGTATAGCAGAACATCAACATGGAATATACTTGCCAGTCTTTCTTATAGTCCCTGTGACAGTTCAGTAGGTAGCGCCCCAGTGCCTGGAGCATTCTGTGACCAGCCTCTGCCAGGTAAGGAACAAGAACAAAACAAATGGACAAGCCTCACAATAAGGCTGTGTGTGAGAGGTGTCAGTGTGATCATCCTGGTTGTATGGATTCCGTTTCCTCTGGGCTAATCTGCTTCCTCTCGAACTGGCTCGTTGATTTCGTCGGCCAGGGTCCTCTCTGAGGTTTTGGGGCTGTTCTGTCCATCAAAGGGTTTTGAATTGGTTGCTCTAGATCTCCAATTGGAAGTTGAATTCCCATTGCATTAGAGAATTTTCCAATGTCAGAGAAATTTCGGCATTCACATCTATTCCCATTCTTTGTAGAAATCACTGAGGTGGGGAATCCCCATCTGTATGGGATCTTTAATCGTCTAAGGTGGAGTGTTAGCACTGAGAATTCCCTTCGTTTTTGCAAAGTTCTCACCGATAGGTCTTGGAATATCTGTACACGGTGTCCTTGGTATGACACCGCTTGTTGTTTTTTCGCCAGAGTAAATATGGTCTCCCTCTGTTGGTAACTTTGAAACCTGACAATAATGTCTCTGGGCGGAGAGTCGGCATCAGGCCTGGGGCGCAGAGCCCTGTGTGCCCTGTCTAGAATCACATTTGACAACTCTGTATTTCCGGCATTTGCCATTTCTGAAAAGAGGCCTTGCAAAAAACTCTGGTATGTCACTATTCTGTACCGTTTCAGGAATACCTCGAAACCGCAAATTGTTGCGCCTGGTACGGTTTTCGAGGTCATCAATCTTATCCTCCATCTCTGCCATATTTTGGTGGTGATGTGTGACTTTAGATGTTAGGTCTGCCATTCTTTGAGAAAATACAAATCTACTCTCCGACTCAGATCAGAGATGTCTTTCTTCAGGTCTGCACATTCCTCTTTTATACAGGTCTTGACTTGGTCAATCAAGGCCGCAATGGCCTTGTATGTAATTGGTGGTTCTGCTGTTGATCCATTTGCCTCCGGTGAGGAGCACCTAGAGTCTTCAGAATCCACTTCCTTCTCCTCTGAAACGTTAGAGTGAGCTGCGATAGGCCCAGTTTTCAGCTTAGACTTATCTGCCTGTTTAAAAAAAGCGTTGACAACTTCCTGTGATTTTTGGGGTGTTTTTTGTATTTTATCCGACTTCGTTACTCTTCTCTGTGACATTTTCCTCTATTGAAAAGCTGTATATATTTGGTCAAATTTTCCTTTAATATGGGAACCCTATTCCCCAGGTAATTACTCTCACAGAGTGATCTCGGAAAAAGGAAATTGGGTATGACCCGCTGAACACCAGGCAGCGGGAAAAGGAGGGGGAATAGGGCCTAGGTTGGTGAGATAATGAGATTCTATGCTTTGTGTGGGTATTTCTGATCTCAAAAGTTCTAGGTTGCTGACCGTTTTAACACTAGCAAGTTTATAGCCCGAAGAAGCAGATGATCACAGCTTATAGTTCAGGCTAGTGTAGCAAAGAGGCCTTCTCCGCTTGTTTAATGTGTTGTGCACAAGTATGTAATAAACCCACTTATGTGGATTAGCTTTGTGAGTCCCTTCTTATCGCCAGCACACCAACATTGCGTTAGGGTCTAAACGTGTCCGACTGTCATGTAACTGCGTCACAGGCCTTATATCCGCATGCACCATCCACCCTGACCTTGCATATTGTAGCAGTGTAGAGCTTTACCTAGATTGCTTGGTCAGCCAGCTATGTTTTAATCATTCAGTCCTTTTGTCTATCTATCACCTTGTAAGCGATGTTAATGCTTGTTGTCCATCTAGGACAGGGGATACCTCCGTGAGTTTAGATTTCCCATGTGTGCCGAGTGCGATCATGCAATTCTTTGCAGAATAAATTTGGCCAGACTATACCTCATGGTTATGCACTCTTGCTGCCTTCACCGTCTGCACAATCACACGCCTACCTCTTATGCTGCCTGGCATATCAGGATCTTCACTAGCGCTCCGGAGCGGAGCTCCGGTCCTCTGGAGCGATGTCAAGCTCCGTTGTTGAGTTGTATAATGGAGGTGTGTTGTGATTGCAGCTTCTGGGTTCGGTGGTATATCCCTGATGTTTATCACTTCGGATATTGTGTAGGCCGGTAGTCGAAGCGAGTTCCGTTGATCTGCGTCACAGACATTGAGCCTCCGCTCCCAATTATTTAGCAGTTCTCCGTCCCCATATACCGTACCACCTACAAACCGGTATCTTTGTGATCCTTATAAGTTCATAGGGCTAGTTATGTCCATAAGTTGTAGCAAGGGGCTGAACATTATAATAAAAATCTGTGTAGCTCCCGGTCTGTCTTGAGAGCCTTAATGTGTGGCAGTCATCTTAGTCGGCCGCTCGCTCCGCCTCCCCTCTGTTTTGTTATTTTTTACTTTAACAACTTGCTCTGTTATTGCACTATGTAGCTTGTACCTGTAGTGACCTGGAGTCAGGATTATGATGTGTCTGTAATAGCTGAGCTTTATTGCACAAGACTTACCTTCAAATCTATATTCACGCTGTAAATGTTAAATTATGTTTTACAAAAGTTATATTTCCTTATCAGTAGCTATAGTTTAAGGTATTTATGCCATTCTAATGTACACTATTAATGTTTACTATTACCTCATAAAAATCCCCAATGTAGGATTATTCCAATATATACATAGATTTTTAATACAAGACACATGGTTTAAGTTTAAGTTAATGGATCTACTTACAATGTATTTATGCAGACACACAAGTCTGACTATTGATATATAATTTTCCTTTACAGATCCATATAGAATAATTACACTTGGTACAAAATAATATTTAATAGGTAGCACTGCCTCAGGGCCCCTACATAGCTACTCCTTATTGTGTTTGCTGAGGCTGGCCTGACAATATAGGGAGGGAAAAATTCACTGTTTGATCTCTACCTTGCCAAACAGGCTGTATTCACTTGTCTATGAAACATTTGTGCTAGAAACCAGGTACCCTATAGTCTTAATGATATACTTCAAAGAATAGTATGGGGTTTCAGGCCTATAATAGTTTAACATTATATGTTTATATCTGTTTAGAAGTCCTTTTTTTTTTTCTTTTTTCTTTTTGGCTAAGCACAAAGGGATTGTTCAAAATGGCTATATCTATTTATTCTACTTATGTATGAGATGCATAACTAAATGCTTGAGCTTCGTATATAACAGCATGGTTCTTTCAGGCCACTCAGGAATTTAAGTAATATAGGATGATATACGTCTGGCTTTTCATTTTACACCCTCAGTATTATTCCCCTACACTTCAAGTAGCTCACTTTACATGTATAGAAGGACTTCAATAATTCTGCTAGTTAGTAAATTTGCATGATCAATCATACTGAGATATCCCACCGCAGGCTTAACTCCCCATTATAGAGTATATGTCTTCGGCAGTTACAATATCATATTGTCTATGGCATATCCTTTCTTTCTTAGACTGCTATGATTGGATATTAAATGCGTTGAATAAGTATGTCATAAAAGTGTAGCAATTAACAGATTTCTGGTACACCAGAATTTGTCACTTCAGTTACCTGCAGGAAGTGCATTGAAAGCCTTTTGATAATGAGATCCCTAATCAATCATACTCCCTGTGTGAAAGTTTTTATTTGGATAAAATGTTGGTCCTTGCTGAGCCCCTCTCCTCCCTTTCCCGCCGGTACTTGTTGCCTGCGGGTCATACCCATATCCCTTTTACCCACATCGCCTAGAGCTGGTACTTCCCCAGGAGAGGAGCTCATGCAGTAGCCTCCCACCCTCTATACAGTTGAATCTTCTCCTCAACACATAACCCTACCTGTAAATTTGCAAATTTGTAACTATATAACAAGCCTCTTAATAGCCCTATTTACATTATTAATTTGGCATTCTAGATAGCTCTGCCCCCCCCCCACTCCCTTTTATTCCCCTTCTTTTCTAACACAAGCGGCTCTTGCCCGCTGAACTCTTTCTTCCCTCTTCTAGACCACCTTGGTCTGAGTACACCTAAACCAATACTGCCCCACGACTGCCTCAACCCTATTAGAATAAATGAACATATTAATTTTCTTCATGGTACGGCGTGGGCCATATCCATTATATACAAAATATAAAACTGAGGTTCCATTATCTTATATACAAACATACATCCCGTTATCAACATCCATGTTTACAAGGTTAACTCTAGCAATCTCAAATGCCTATTATCAGTGGTTAATGTCTACCTTTTCATAAGGGGGTTATGACTACGGACATAGATGTATCTTACATGACTATTCTACACGTTTTCTCCCGAAGGCATATAAAATTTATTTCAAGACTTGCTATTTCTTTGGTTTAAAATTATGTTTGTCATAAGGATATATTTTCCAGTATTACGCTGTTATTGTTACCGGATGAAAATGTTGTGAAACTTTCTTATAACCTCAATAAAAAATTAAAAAAAATAAAAAAATAAATAAAAACCACCCGTCTTAAAATGACAGGGCGGGCCGTGGACTGGATACACCACAAGAGAAATAAATTTATCAGGTAAGCATAAATTCTGTTTTCTCTTGTAAGGTGTATCCAGTCCACGGATTCATCCTTTACTTGTGGGATACCAATACCAAAGCTTTAGGACACGGATAAAGGGAGGGAACAAGACAGGTACCTTAAACGGAAGGCACCACTGCTTGTAAAACCTTTCTCCCAAAAATAGCCTCCGAAGAAGCAAAAGTATCGAATTTGTAAAATTTTGAAAAAGTATGCAGCGACGACCAAGTCGCTGCCTTACAAATCTGTTCAACAGAAGCCTCATTTTTAAAAGACCATGTGGAAGCCACTGCTCTGGTAGAATGAGCAGTAATTGTTTCAGGAGGCTGCTGGCCAGCAGTCTCATAGACCAAACGGATGATGCTTTTCAGCCAAAAGGAAAGAGAGGTAGCAGTCGCCTTCTGACCTCTCCTCTTACCAGAATAGATAACAAACAATGTAGTTGTTTGTCTGAAATCCTTAGTTGCTTGTAAATAGAACTTTAAAGCACGAACCACATCAAGATTGTGTAACAGACGTTCCTTCTTCGAAGAAGGATTAGGACACAGAGAAGGAACAACAATTTCCTGGTTAATATTCTTATTAGACACAACCTTAGGAAGAAAACCGGGTTTGGTACGCAAAACTACCTAATCTGCATGGAAAACCAGGTAAGGTGAATCACACTGTAAAGCAGATAACTCTGATACTCTTCGAGCAGAAGAGATAGCTACCAAAAACGAAACTTTCCAAGATAAAAGCTTAATATCTATGGAATGTAAAGGTTCAAACGGAACCCCCTGCAGAACTGAAAGAACTAAATTCAGACTCCATGGCGGAGCCACAGATTTATAAACAGGCTTGATTCTGACTAAAGCCTTGCCAAACGTTTGAACGTCTGGTACCTCTGCCAAACGTTTGTGAAAAAGAATAGACAAAGCAGATATCTGTCCCTTTAAGGAACTAGCTGATAATCCTTTCTCCAATCCGTCTTGGAGAAAGGACAAAATTCTGGGAATCCTAACCTTACTCCATGAGTAACCCTTGGATTCGCACCAAAAAAGATATTTTCGCCAAATCATATGATAGATTTTCCTGGTGACAGGCTTTCTAGCCTGAATCAAGGTATCAATAACCGACTCAGAGAAACCACACTTTGATAGAATTAGGCGTTCAATCTCCAAGCAGTCAGACGCAGAGAAATTAGATTTGGATGTTTGAAAGGACCTTGTATTAGAAGGTCCTGCCTCATTGGTAAGCGTCCATGGTGGAACAGATGACATGTCCACTAGGTCTGCATACCAGGTCCTGCGTGGCCACGCAGGCGCTATTAGAATCACCGAAGCCCTCTCCTGCTTGATTCTGGCAACCAGACGAGGGAGGAGAGGAAACGGTGGAAAAACATAGGCCAGATTGAAGGACCAAGGCGCTGCTAGAGCATCTATCAGCACCACCTGGGGATCCCGGGACCTGGACCCGTAAAGAGGAAGCTTGGTGTTCTGACGGGACGCCATCAGATCCAATTCTGGAGTGCCCCATAGCTGAGTCAACTGGGCAAATACCTCCGGGTGGAGTTCTCACTCCCCCGGGTGAAAAGTCTGACGACTTAGAAAATCCGCCTCCCAGTTGTCTACTCCTGGGATGTGAATTGCTGAGAGATGGCAAGAGTGATCCTCCGCCCATCTGATTATTTTGGTTACTTCCATCATTTCTAGAGAACTCCTTGTTCCGCCTTGATGATTGACGTAAGCTACAGTCGTGATGTTGTCTGACTGAAATCTGATTAATTTGGCCACAACTAGCTGAGGCCATGCCTGAAGCGCGTTGAATATCGCCCTCAGTTCCAGAATGTTTATCAGGAGAAGAGCTTCTTCCTGAGACCATAAGCCCTGAGCTTTCAGGGAGTCCCAGACTGCACCCCAGCCCAACAGACAGGCATCGGTCGTTACGATGATCCACTCTGGTCTGCGGAAACACATTCCCTGAGACAGGTGATCCTGAGACAACCACCAGAGAAGAGAATCTCTGGTCCCCTGGTCCAACTGTATTTGAGGAGACAAATCTGCATAATCCCCATTCCACTGTTTGAGCATGCATAATTGCAGTGGTCTGAGGTGTATCCGTGCAAAAGGGACTATGTCCATTGCCGCTACCATTAGTCCGATTGTCTCCATGCACTGAGCTACAGATGGCCGAGGAATGGAATGAATAGCTCGGCAAGTAGTTAAGAGATTAAACTTTCTGACCTCTGTCAGAAATATATTAATTTCTACCGAGTCTTTTAGGGTTCCTAGGAAGGGAACTCTTGTGAGGGGGGAGAGAGAACTCTTTTTGATGTTCACCTTCCACCCGTGAGACCTCAGAAAGGCCACTAATTTCCGTGTGAGACTTGGCTCTTTGGAAAGTCGACGCCTGAATTAAGATGTCGTCTAGATAAGGCGCCACTGCTATACCCTGCGGTCTTAGTACCGCCAGGAGGGACCCTAGCACCTTTGTGAAAATTCTGGGAGCAGTGGCCAACCCGAAAGGAAGAGCCACAAACTAATAATGCTTGTCCAGAAACGTGAACCTGAGAAACTGGTGATGATCTTTGTGGATAGGAATGTGCAGATACGCATCCTTTAGATCCACGGTAGTCATATATTGACCCTCCTGGATCATTAGTAAGATTGTCCGAATGGTCTCCATCTTGAATGATGGGACTCTGAGGAATTTGTTTAGAATTTTGAGATCCAGGATTGGTCTGAAAGTTCCTTCTTTCTTGGGAACCACAAACAGGTTTGAGTAAAAACCCAGCCCTTGTTCCGCAATTGGAACTGGGTGAATCACTCCCATTGTATGTAGGTCTTCTACACAGCATAAGAACGCCTCTTTCTTTGTCTGGTCTGTAGACAAACGAGAAATGTGGAACCTTCCCCTTGGAGGGGAGTCCTTGAATTCTAGAAGATATCCCTGGGATACAATCTCTAAGGCCCAGGGATCGTGTACGTCTCTTGCCCAGGCCTGAGCGAAGAGAGAGAGTCTGCCCCCTACTAGATCCGGTCCAGGATCTGGGGCTACCCCATCATGCTGTCTTGGAAGCCGCTGCAGGCTTCTTGGCCTGTTTACCCTTGTTCCAGCCCTGGTAAGGTTTCCAGGCTGGCCTGGGTTGTGAAGCGTTACCCTCTTGCTTTATAGTAGGGGAGGATGAAGCGAGGCCGCTCCTGAAATTCCGAAAGGAACGAAAATTATTTTGTTTGTTCTTTGTCTTAAAGGACTTGTCCTGAGGGAGAGCATGGCCTTTTCCCCCAGTGATTTCTGAAATAATCTCTTTCAATTCAGGCCCGAAGAGGGTCTTTCCTTTGAAAGGGATGTTCAAGAGTTTGGATTTTGACGACACATCGGCCGACCAGGACTTTAGCCATAGCGCCCTGCGCGCTAAAATGGCGAAACCTGAATTCTTTGCCGCTAACTTAGCTAGTTGGAAAGCGGCATCTGTGATAAAAGAATTAGCCAGCTTAAGAGCCTTAATTCTGTCCATAATGTCCTCATATGAGGTCTCCGCCTGGAGCGCATCTTCCAGCGCCTCGAACCAGAAAGCAGCTGCAGTAGTTACAGGAACAATGCACGCAATAGGTTGGAGAAGAAAACCTTGTTGAACAAAAATTTTCTTAAGTAAACCCTCTAATTTTTTATTCATAGGGTATTTAAAAGCACAACTGTCTTCAATTGGTATGGTTGTGCGTTTAGCAAGTGAAGAAACAGCCCCCTCCACCTTAGGGACCGTCTGCCACGAATCCCGCATGGGGTCAGACATGGGGAACATTTTCTTAAAAACAGGAGGGGGGACAAACGGAATACCTGGTCTATCCCACTCCCTAGTAACGATATCCGCAATCCTCTTAGGGACCGGGAACACATCAGTGTAAACGGGAACTTCTAGGTACTTGTCCATTTTACACAATTTCTCTGGAACCACCAAAGGGTTGCAGTCATCCAGAGTAACTAATACCTCCCTGAGCAATAAGCGGAGGTGTTCTAGTTTAAATTTAAAAGCCAACGTATCTGAGTCTGTCTGAGGAGCAACCTTTCCCGAATCGGAAATTTCTCCCTCAGACAGCACATCCCTCGCCCCCATTTCAGAGCGTTGAGTGTGTATATCGGATACGGCTACTAAAGCGTCAGAATGCTCAGAATCTGTTCTTAAAACAGAGCTATCACGCTTTGCAGGTAACACGAGCAGTTTAGATAAAAACACTGAGAGGGTATTATCCATAACTGCCGCCAAGTCTTGCAAGGTAAAAGAGTTAGACGCACTAGAGGTGCTAGGTGTTGCTTGAGCGGGCGTAACTGGTTGTGACACTTGGGGAGAGGTTAACGGGCTAACCTCATTACCTTCTGCCTGAGAATCATCTTGGGCCACATTTTTAAGTGCAACAATATGTTCTTTAAAATGTATAGATATATCAGTACAAGTGGGACACATTCTGAGAGGGGGTTCCACCATGGCTTCTAAACACAATGAACAAGGATTTTCCTTGGTGTCAGACATGTTTAACAGACTAGTAGTAAGACAAACAGGCTTAGAAATCACTTTAATCAAGTAAAAACACACTTTGAAAAAAAGGTTACTGTGCCTTTAAGAGATAAAAAGGCACACAATTTTGCAAAACAGTGAAAAATGCAGCAAACTTTTCAAAATTTTTACAGTATGTACCTAAAGCATTAGTAAGATTGCACCACTAGCTATAAAAACGATTAACCCCTTAATGCCCAAACTGGATCGACAGTAAGCCAACAAACCGGTTAAAACAACATTAGCACCATGCCACAGCTCTGCTGTGGCCCTACCTGCCCTTAGGAACCAGATTTGTGGGGAAAAAGCTTCTTATAGGCCCTCAAACTGCAGCAGGACCCTCCATGTGAAAAAGCCTGGACTTCTAGTCAAATATAACTGCGCATCTGAGGCGCGAAATTAGGCCCCTCCCACCTTACTCCGGTGCTGTGAGGCCTAAAGAAACACTCCTAAGTGTTTTAATAATAGCCATGTGGGTAACAACCCCTGAAAGAAACCCAAAGGAACCTTCAAAGTGTTTTAAAAAAAAACTAAATTTTTCAATAAAAAACCGTTTGCCATTACGTAGTGTCAACCAGCATAAGCTAGCCCTGTTATGTAAGCTTGCAATTCCATACTTAGTCTCTGAATACAGCTTACCCTTCCCTCAAGGGGATATTATCAACCTTTTCTAGCATTATCACAGTCTTGTCTAGAAATAAATGACTGAACATACCTTTTTTTGCAGCCTAACCTGCAAACCGTTCCCCCCAACTGAAGTTTTCTTGTACTCCTCAGTCCTTTGTGGGAACAGCAGTGGATTTTAGTTACAACATGCTAAAATCATCTTCCTCCCTGCAGAAATCTTCATCTCTTTCTGCTAGAGAGTAAATAGTACACACCGGCACCATTTAAAATAACAAACTTTTGCTTGTAGAAAATAAAAACTAAATTTCTAACACCACATTCACTTTACACTTCCGATTGCTTAGAGCCGGCAAAGAGAATGACTGGGGGGTGGAGCTAGAGGGGGAGCTATATGGACAGCTCTGCTGTGTGCTCTCTTTGCCACTTCCTGTTGGGAAGGAGAATATCCCACAAGTAAAGGATGAATCCGTGGACTGGATACACCTTACAAGAGAAAAACCAGCAAGAGCAAAGGGAGTGGCTATTTTATTTTAAAATCCTTCAAGGGATATGAAACCCAATTATTTTCTTTCATTGTTCAGATAAAAGTAGCCACCAATCAGCAGGCCCTACCCAGGGTTCTGAACCAAAAATTGATAAGAGGAGTAAATTAGAAAGTTGCTTAAAATTGAATGCTCTCTCTGAATCACGTAACAAATTTGGGTTTTCACCTCCCACCTATTCACACCCATATCAAAACAAAAATGTAAACATAAAAAAAATACTAATCTCAAAGTTACAGTTCAGTCCAAGCATCTGCACCCGAAGGAGCATCCTTTACCCAGAAGAACTATATAGGCAACACGGACCAATGCATTATAAATCCATTCCTAGCTAGAATCATTATCATTGATTGTCCATAAACCAATGGGTACAGCCATGTAATTAGCAAGAGTCCATGAGCTAGTGACGTATGGGATATACAATCCTACCAGGAGGGGCAAAGTTTCCCAAACCTCAAAATGCCTATAAATACACCCCTCACCACACCCACAATTCAGTTTTACAAACTTTGCCTCCTATGGAGGTGGTGAAGTAAGTTTGTGCTTGATTTTTATGATTTCTTCTTTGATAAGCGCTTCTAAGCATTTTGAAACCTAATTCCTCTCAGAGTACAGTGTTTGTCAGAGGGATGTGAAAGGAGTATCGCCTATTGATTTTATGGTTTTCCTCGCGGTAAACCTTTTCAAAGGTTTTCTGTTATCGGTCGTAGGGATTCATCTCCTACCTCCCTTTTCAGATCGACGATATACTCTTATATACCATTACCTCTGCTGATAGCTTTCAGTACTGGTTTGGCTATCTGCTATATGTGGATGGGTGTCTTTTGGTAAGTATGTTTTCATTATTTAAGATACTCTCAGCTATGGTTTGACGCTTTATATATTAATATAAAGTTTTAAATAACAGAATTTATGTTTACCTGATAAATTACTTTCTCCAACGGTGTGTCCGGTCCACGGCGTCATCCTTACTTGTGGGATATTCTCTTCCCCAACAGGAAATGGCAAAGAGCCCAGCAAAGCTGGTCACATGATCCCTCCTAGGCTCCGCCTTCCCCAGTCATTCGACCGACGTAAAGGAGGAATATTTGCATAGGAGAAACCATATGATACCGTGGTGACTGTAGTTAAAGAAAATAAATTATCAGACCTGATTAAAAAACCAGGGCGGGCCGTGGACCGGACACACCGTTGGAGAAAGTAATTTATCAGGTAAACATAAATTCTGTTTTCTCCAACATAGGTGTGTCCGGTCCACGGCGTCATCCTTACTTGTGGGAACCAATACCAAAGCTTTAGGACACGGATGAAGGGAGGGAGCAAATCAGGTCACCTAGATGGAAGGCACCACGGCTTGCAAAACCTTTCTCCCAAAAATAGCCTCAGAAGAAGCAAAAGTATCAAATTTGTAAAATTTAGTAAAAGTGTGCAGTGAAGACCAAGTCGCTGCCTTACATATCTGATCAACAGAAGCCTCATTCTTGAAGGCCCATGTGGAAGCCACAGCCCTAGTGGAATGAGCTGTGATTCTTTCAGGAGGCTGCCGTCCGGCAGTCTCGTAAGCCAATCTGATGATGCTTTTAAGCCAAAAAGAGAGAGAGGTAGAAGTTGCTTTTTGACCTCTCCTTTTACCAGAATAAACAACAAACAAGGAAGATGTTTGTCTAAAATCCTTTGTAGCATCTAAATAGAATTTTAGAGCACGAACAACATCCAAATTGTGCAACAAACGTTCCTTCTTTGAAACTGGATTCGGACACAAAGAAGGCACGACTATCTCCTGGTTAATGTTTTTGTTAGAAACAACTTTCGGAAGAAAACCAGGTTTAGTACGTAAAACCACCTTATCTGCATGGAACACCAGATAAGGAGGAGAACACTGCAGAGCAGATAATTCTGAAACTCTTCTAGCAGAAGAAATTGCAACCAAAAACAAAACTTTCCAAGATAATAACTTAATATCAACGGAATGTAAGGGTTCAAACGGAACCCCCTGAAGAACTGAAAGAACTAAATTGAGACTCCAAGGAGGAGTCAAAGGTTTGTAAACAGGCTTGATTCTAACCAGAGCCTGAACAAAAGCTTGAACATCTGGCACAGCTGCCAGTTTTTTGTGAAGTAACACAGACAAGGCAAAAATCTGTCCCTTCAAGGAACTAGCAGATAATCCTTTCTCCAAACCTTCTTGAAGGAAGGATAGAATCTTAGGAATTTTTACCTTGTCCCAAGGGAATCCTTTAGATTCACACCAACAGATATATTTTTTCCATATTTTGTGGTAAATTTTTCTAGTTACAGGCTTTCTGGCCTGAACAAGAGTATCAATGACAGAATCTGAGAACCCTCGCTTTGATAAGATCAAGCGTTCAATCTCCAAGCAGTCAGTTGGAGTGAGACCAGATTCGGATGTTCGAACGGACCTTGAACAAGAAGGTCTCGTCTCAAAGGTAGCTTCCATGGTGGAGCCGATGACATATTCACCAGGTCTGCATACCAAGTCCTGCGTGGCCACGCAGGAGCTATCAAGATCACCGATGCTCTCTCCTGATTGATCCTGGCTACCAGCCTGGGGATGAGAGGAAACGGCGGGAATACATAAGCTAGTTTGAAGGTCCAAGGTGCTACTAGTGCATCTACTAGAGTCGCCTTGGGATCCCTGGATCTGGACCCGTAGCAAGGAACCTTGAAGTTCTGACGAGAGGCCATCAGATCCATGTCTGGAATGCCCCACAATTGAGTGATTTGGGCAAAGATTTCCGGATGGAGTTCCCACTCCCCCGGATGAAATGTCTGACGACTCAGAAAATCCGCTTCCCAATTTTCCACTCCTGGGATGTGGATTGCAGACAAGTGGCAGGAGTAAGTCTCCGCCCATTGAATGATTTTGGTCACTTCTTCCATCGCCAGGGAACTCCTTGTTCCCCCCTGATGGTTGATGTACGCAACAGTCGTCATGTTGTCTGATTGAAACCGTATGAACTTGGCCTTTGCTAGCTGAGGCCAAGCCTTGAGAGCATTGAGTATCGCTCTCAGTTCCAGAATATTTATCGGTAGAAGAGATTCTTCCCGAGACCAAAGACCCTGAGCTTTCAGGGGTCCCCAGACCGCGCCCCAGCCCACCAGACTGGCGTCGGTCGTGACAATGACCCACTCTGGTCTGCGGAAGCTCATCCCCTGTGACAGGTTGTCCAGGGACAGCCACCAACGGAGTGAATCTCTGGTCCTCTGATTTACTTGTATCGTCGGAGACAAGTCTGTATAGTCCCCATTCCACTGACTGAGCATGCACAGTTGTAATGGTCTTAGATGAATGCGTGCAAAAGGAACTATGTCCATTGCCGCTACCATCAAACCTATTACTTCCATGCACTGCGCTATGGAAGGAAGAGGAACAGAATGAAGTATTTGACAAGAGTTCAGAAGTTTTGATTTTCTGGCCTCTGTCAGAAAAATCCTCATTTCTAAGGAGTCTATTATTGTTCCCAAGAAGGGAACCCTTGTTGACGGAGACAGAGAACTTTTTTCTGCGTTCACTTTCCACCCGTGAGATCTGAGAAAGGCCAGGACAATGTCCGTGTGAGCCTTTGCTAGAGGAAGGGACGACGCTTGAATCAGAATGTCGTCCAAGTAAGGTACTACTGCAATGCCCCTTGGTCTTAGCACCGCTAGAAGGGACCCTAGTACCTTTGTGAAAATCCTTGGAGCAGTGGCTAATCCGAACGGAAGTGCCACAAACTGGTAATGCTTGTCCAGGAATGCGAACCTTAGGAACCGATGATGTTCCTTGTGGATAGGAATATGTAGATACGCATCCTTTAAATCCACCGTGGTCATGAATTGACCTTCCTGGATGGAAGGAAGAATAGTTCGAATGGTTTCCATTTTGAACGATGGAACCTTGAGAAACTTGTTTAGGATCTTGAGATCTAAGATTGGTCTGAATGTTCCCTCTTTTTTGGGAACTACGAACAGATTGGAGTAGAACCCCATCCCTTGTTCTCCTAATGGAACAGGATGAATCACTCCCAATTTTAACAGGTCTTCTACACAATGTAAGAATGCCTGTTTTTTTATGTGGTCTGAAGACAATTGAGACCTGTGGAACCTCCCCCTTGGGGGAAGCCCCTTGAATTCCAGAAGATAACCTTGGGAGACTATTTCTAGCGCCCAAGGATCCAGAACATCTCTTGCCCAAGCCTGAGCGAAGAGAGAGAGTCTGCCCCCCACCAGATCCGGTCCCGGATCGGGGGCCAACATCTCATGCTGTCTTGGTAGCAGTGGCAGGTTTCTTGGCCTGCTTTCCTTTGTTCCAGCCTTGCATTGGTCTCCAGGCTGGCTTGGCTTGAGAAGTATTACCCTCTTGCTTAGAGGACGTAGCACTTGGGGCTGGTCCGTTTCTGCGAAAGGGACGAAAATTAGGTTTATTTTTGGCCTTGAAAGACCTATCCTGAGGAAGGGCGTGGCCCTTGCCCCCAGTGATATCAGAGATAATCTCTTTCAAGTCAGGGCCAAACAGCGTTTTCCCCTTGAAAGGAATGTTAAGCAATTTGTTCTTGGAAGACGCATCCGCTGACCAAGATTTTAACCAAAGCGCTCTGCGCGCCACAATAGCAAAACCAGAATTTTTCGCCGCTAACCTAGCCAATTGCAAAGTGGCGTCTAGGGTGAAAGAATTAGCCAATTTGAGAGCACGAATTCTGTCCATAATCTCCTCATAAGAAGAAGAATTATTATTGATCGCCTTTTCTAGCTCATCGAACCAGAAACACGCGGCTGTAGTGACAGGAACAATGCATGAAATTGGTTGTAGAAGGTAACCTTGCTGAACAAACATCTTTTTAAGCAAACCTTCTAATTTTTTATCCATAGGATCTTTGAAAGCACAACTATCTTCTATGGGTATAGTGGTGCGTTTGTTTAGAGTAGAAACCGCCCCCTCGACCTTGGGGACTGTCTGCCATAAGTCCTTTCTGGGGTCGACCATAGGAAACAATTTTTTAAATATGGGGGGAGGGACAAAAGGTATACCGGGCCTTTCCCATTCTTTATTTACAATGTCCGCCACCCGCTTGGGTATAGGAAAAGCTTCGGGGGGCCCCGGGACCTCTAGGAACTTGTCCATTTTACATAGTTTCTCTGGAATGACCAAATTCTCACAATCATCCAGAGTGGATAACACCTCCTTAAGCAGAGCGCGGAGATGTTCCAATTTAAATTTAAATGTAATCACATCAGGTTCAGCTTGTTGAGAAATTTTCCCTGAATCTGAAATTTCTCCCTCAGACAAAACCTCCCTGGCCCCCTCAGATTGGTGTAGGGGCCCTTCAGAACCAATATCATCAGCGTCCTCATGCTCTTCAGTATTTTCTAAAACAGAGCAGTCGCGCTTTCGCTGATAAGTGGGCATTTTGGCTAAAATGTTTTTGATAGAATTATCCATTACAGCCGTTAATTGTTGCATAGTAAGGAGTATTGGCGCGCTAGATGTACTAGGGGCCTCCTGTGTGGGCAAGACTGGTGTAGACGAAGGAGGGGATGATGCAGTACCATGCTTACTCCCCTCACTTGAGGAATCATCTTGGGCATCATTTTCTCTATATTTTGTGTCACATAAATCACATCTATTTAAATGAGAAGGAACCTTGGCTTCCCCACATTCAGAACACAGTCTATCTGGTAGTTCAGACATGTTAAACAGGCAAAAACTTGATAACAAAGTACAAAAAACGTTTTAAAATAAACCGTTACTGTCACTTTAAATTTTAAACTGAACACACTTTATTACTGCAATTGCGAAAAAGTATGAAGGAATTGTTCAAAATTCACCAAAATTTCACCACAGTGTCTTAAAGCCTTAAAAGTATTGCACACCAAATTTGGAAGCTTTAACCCTTAAAATAACGGAACCGGAGCCGTTTTTATATTTAACCCCTTTACAGTCCCTGGTATCTGCTTTGCTGAGACCCAACCAAGCCCAAAGGGGAATACGATACCAAATGACGCCTTCAGAAAGTCTTTTCTATGTATCAGAGCTCCTCACACATGCATCTGCATGTCATGCTTCTCAAAAACAAGTGCGCAATACAGGCGCGAAAATGAGACTCTGCCTATGATTAGGGAAAGTCCCTAGAGAATAAGGTGTCCAATACAGTGCCTGCCGGTTATTTTACATAATTCCCAAGATTAAAATAATTCCTCAAGGCTATGGAGTATAAAATATAAATCGATTTAGCCCAGAAAATGTCTACAGTCTTAGAAAGCCCTTGTGAAGCCCTTTTTTTCTTTCTGTAATAAAAATGGCTTACCGGATCCCATAGGGAAAATGACAGCTTCCAGCATTACATCGTCTTGTTAGAATGTGTCATACCTCAAGCAGCAAAAGTCTGCTCACTGTTCCCCCAACTGAAGTTAATTCCTCTCAACAGTCCTGTGTGGAACAGCCATCGATTTTAGTAACGGTTGCTAAAATCATTTTCCTCTTACAAACAGAAATCTTCATCTCTTTTCTGTTTCAGAGTAAATAGTACATACCAGCACTATTTTAAAATAACAAACTCTTGATTGAATAATAAAAACTACAGTTAAACACTAAAAAACTCTAAGCCATCTCCGTGGAGATGTTGCCTGTACAACGGCAAAGAGAATGACTGGGGAAGGCGGAGCCTAGGAGGGATCATGTGACCAGCTTTGCTGGGCTCTTTGCCATTTCCTGTTGGGGAAGAGAATATCCCACAAGTAAGGATGACGCCGTGGACCGGACACACCTATGTTGGAGAAATATGTATTTTACTTATATTTGCCATGAGTCAGGTCTATGTATATTTCCTTTTGCAGACTGTCAGTTTCAGTTTGGGAAGCATGTTTTAGGAAGTTATTTTTCTTACCTGGGGTATAGTCCTTTTTTTCAAATTGACTGTTTTCTTTTAATTTCGTGGGCAAAATTAGGCTCGCGAGGTCTAAAAATGCTGTTATTTATTGCGTCATTCTTGGAGCAAGAATTTTTTGGCGAGAAGGTAAGTCTTTGATGACGCAAGTTCGTCATTTCTGGCGTCTTAGTTGACTCCAGGATTTCTTGCACAAGGTTGCGTTTGTTATGACGCGAGTTGTGTCATTTCCGGATGTCTTCCTTTTGCGTTGTGCGTCATACTTGCATTTTTTCCCATTCCTGAAACTGCCATATAAGGAAATTGCAAATTTTGCTTTAATGTTTTTTCTTTTACATTTTTCAAGATGTCTCAATCTGATCCTGTCTCAGAAGCAACTGTTGGAACCCTGCTGCCTGATCACAGTTCTACCAAAGCTATATGTATCTGTTGTACGTTAGCTGAGATTATATCTCCAGCTGTAGTATGTAACAATAGTAATGATAAGCTTTTGCACGCAGAAAACGTTTCCATCAGTACTAGTACAATTTCTGTTGTTCCTTCAACATCTAATGTACATGATATCCCTGTTGATATGAAAAATTATATTGCTGATGTGATACAGAAGGCTTTGTCTGCTATTCCGCCTCCTAACCAACGTAAAAAGTCTTTTAAAACTTCTCATAAAATTGATGAAATTTCTAATGACCGACAACATACTGAAATATCCTGTTCTGATGAGGATCTCTCTGACTAATAAGATCCTACCTCAGACATTGACACTGTCAAATCTACTTATCTTTTCAAGATTGAGTATATTCGTTCCTTGTTAAAAGAAGTGTTGGTTACTTTGGATATTGAGGAGTCTGGTCCTCTTGATATCAAAACTAGTAAACGTTTAAATTCTGTTTATATAACTCCTGTGGTTACTCCTGAGGTTTTTCCAGTTCCTGATGCTATTTCTGATGTGATTGCTAAGGAATGGATTAAGCCTGGTACTTCTTTCATTCCTTCTTCTAGGTTTAAAAGGTTGTACCCTTTGCCAGCGGCTAGATTAGAGTTTTGGGAAAAGTCCCCAAAGTTGATGGGGCTATTTCTACTCTTGCCAAATGTACTACTATTGCTATGGAAGACAGTACTTCTTTTAAATATCCTTTAGATAGGAAACTTGAAACTAATCTAAGGAAAGCTTATTTTTATTCTGGCTATATTCTCTGGCTTGCCATTTCTATGGGTGATGTTGCGGCTGCACCAACCTTTTGGTTGGATAGCTTAGCGCAACAGAAAACAGATCATGTTTTCTTTTGCATTGTTCGTTTGCTTCAACATGCTAATCATTTTATCTGTGATGCAATTTCGATATCATCAAAATTGATGTTAAAACTATGTCTTTAGCTACTTTAGCTAGAAGAGCTTTATGGCTCAAATCTTGGAATGTTGACATGGTATCTGAGTCTAGATTACTATTTCTTTCTTTCCAAGGTAACAATTTATTTGGTTCTCAGTTGGATTCAATTATTTCAACTATCACTGGGGGGAAGGGAGTTTTTTGCCTCAGGATAAAAGACCTATGGGTAAATCTAAAGCTTCTAATCAGTTTTGTTCTTTTCGACAGAATAAGGAACAGAAAACCAATCCTTCCCCTAAAGACTCTGGTTCCAATTGGAAACCTTCTTCAAGTTGGAATAAATCCAAGCCTTTTAAGAAACCAAAGCCAGCCCTAAAGTCTGCATGAAGGTGCGGCCCTCGATCCAGTTCAGCTGGTGGGGGGCAGATTTTCCAAGACATTTATTCCAAGACATTTGGGCAGATTCTCTTCAAAGTCAGTGGATTCAGAGTATTGTCTTTCAGGTTGGGGAGCTGTCTGGGGATCTCTGATAGCACAAGGGGTTTGGAAACCTCAAGAGGCGAGGTTACCAATCAATATTTTAGAACTCCATGCTTTTTTCAGGGCTCTTCAGGTTTGGCCTCTGTTAAAGAGAGAACCATTCATTTGTTTTCAGATGGACAATATCACAACTGTCGCATATGTCAATCATCAGGGTGGGACGCACAGTCCCCTAGTATCTTGGATACTTTCTTGGGCGAAATCCAGCTCTTGTATAATCTCTGCGGTGCATATCCCAGGTGTAAACAATTGGGAAGCGGATTATCTCAGCCGTCAGACCTTAAATCCGGGGGAGTGTTCTCTCCATCCAGATGTATTTTGGCAGATTGTACAGATGTGGGGTCTTCCAGAAATAGATCTGATGGCTTCTCATATAAACAAGAAACTTCCCAGGTACCTATCCAGGTTCAGGGATCCTCAGGCGGAGATGGTGGATGCTTTTAGCAGTTCCTTGGTTTTACCAACCTGCTTATATTTTTCCGCCTCTAGTTCTTCTTACAAGAGTGATCTCCAAGATCGTTATGGAACAATAGTATGTGTTTCTGATAGCACCAGCGTGGCCTCACAGGTTTTGGTATGCAGATCTTGTCCGGATGTCTAGTTGCCAGCCTTGGCCACTTCCTTTAAGACCAGACCTTCTGTCTCAAGGGCCGTTTTTCCATCAGGATTTCAAATCGTTAAATTTAAAGGTATGGAAATTCAACGCTTAGTGCTTAGTAATAGAGGTTTCTCTGACTCAGTGATTAGTACTATGCTACAGGCTCGTAAGTCTGCTTCAAGGAAAATTATCGAGTTTGGAAGACCTATATTTCATGGTGTTCTTTTCAAATTCTCCTGGCATTCTTTTAGAATTCCTAGAATTTTACAGTTTCTTCAGGATGGTTTAGATAAAGGTTTGTCTGCAAGTACTTTGAAGGGATAAATCTCTGCTCTGTTTTATTTCATAGAAAGATTGCTAAGCTTCCTGATATTCACTGTTTTGTTCAGGCTTTGGTTCGTATTAAGCCTGTTATTAACTCAATCTCTCCTCCTTGGAGTCTTAATTTGGTATTGAAGACTTTGCAGGCTCCTCCTTTTGAGCCTATGCATTCTTTGGATATTAAACTACTTTCTTGGAAATTGTTGTTTCTTTTGGCTATCTCTTCAGCTAGAAGAGTTTCTGAATTGTCTGCTCTCTCTTGTGAGTCTCCTTTTCTGATTTTTCATCAGGATAAGGCTGTATTGTGGACTTCATTTAAATTTCTTACTAAGGTTGTGAATTCTAACAACATTAGTAGGGAAATTGTTTTCCTTCCTTTTGTCCTAATCCCAATAATACTCTTGAAAGATCTTTACATTCTTTGGATGTTGTAAGAGCTTTAAAATATCATGTTGAAGCTACTAAAGATTTCAGGAAGACTTCTAGTCTTCTCTGGTTCTAGAAAAGGTCAGAAAGCTTCTGCCATTTCTTTGGCATCTTGGTTAAAGCTTTTGATTCATAAAGCTTATTTTGAGGCGGGACAGTCCCCGCCTCAGAGGATCACAGCTTATTCTACTAGATCAGTCTCCACTTCTTGAGCTTTTAAGAATGAAGCTTCAGTTGATCAGATTTGCAAAGCAGCAACTTGGTCTTCTCTTTGCATACATTTACTAAATTCTACCATTTTTATGTATTTGCTTCTTCTGAAGCTATATTTGGTAGAAAGGTTCTTCAGGCAGCTGTTTCAGTTTGATTCTTCTGCTTATGTCTTAAGTTTTTTTCTTTAAATTTATGAGAAAAACTTAATTTTTTTTGTGGATTTAATTTTTTGTTTTTATGTTATCCCTCCCTTTCTAGTGACTCTTCTGTAGACTTCCACATCTTGGGTATTTCTATCCCATACGTCACTAGCTCGTGGACTCTTGCCAATTACAAGAAGAACTTACCTGATAAATTAATTTCTTTCATTTTGGCAAGAGTCCATGAGACCAACCCTTTTTCTGGTGGTTATGATTTTTTGTATAAAAGCACAATTATATTTCCAGTTCCTCTTTTTTGTATGCTTTTTTACTCCTTTTTCTATCGCCCCACTACTTGGCTATTTGTTAGACTGAATTGTGGGTGTGGTAAGGGGTGTATTTATAGGCATTTTGAGGTTTGGGAAACTTTGCCCCCCCCTGGTAGGATTGTATATCCTATACGTCACTAGTTCATGGACTCTTGCCAATATGAAAGAAATTAATTTATCAGGTAAGTTCTTACATAAATTATGTTTTCATTTATCAAACTTTCTCTGCTAAGGCTGGTTGGAGAAAGCTACAATGGGTCACTACTCTAGAATGTGCAACCAATGATTGTGTGGAATTTAGCACTTAATTCTACAGTATGCACCTTCACTTCTAACAGGAATTGGAAGTCCCACAATTTTAGAGTTAAATTACAAGGGGAGAAAATAAATAATGAAAATATTTTTAATTTTTTTTTTATTTATTTTTTAATGCAATCCAAGATTCACAGAAGCAATTTATTCACATAATTCACACACTAATAAAATTCCACTGGATAAAAATCACTAAATGCATGTAAAAGCTCCCTGCTCATGTACAGTCCTCTCTTGCAGTAGTGATTTTTTTTTTTTTTTTATTATTTTTATATCCAACAATGTATACAATCACAAGTATTTACATATCTGTGCTCCAAAACGTGCAGTACAGTATATTGTCATGCGAAAAGGGAAAAAAGAAACAAACAAAACAAACAATCAGTACATAATTCATGTAGCATTAACATTAAGAAGGATACACTGAAATTGCTTTATTGGCATTGAATCCTTTTTTCTCTGATTTCTTGCCCATAAGAGCTAACCCGCGGTTCCCGCCAGGAATAGACCAAAAAGTATTTGTAGAATGGCAGGATAGAGGTCTTAAGGATATCGTTCAGCTATTGGATGATCAATGCCAGATTCTTCCATGGGAGACCATTCTATCAAAATATTCATTAGGTGTAGGGAGCAGGTTAGCTTATTTCCAGGTCCGTCACTATATTAGTTCTCAGAGCTGGTATTCTTCTATCAGGTCTGAGTGGTCCGAGGTCAAAATCTTTATTCAAAAATTCATAGTGGGAAACACTTCAATTTCATTAATCTATGACATAATGCTCACCAAACAGGGTGCTCTGCTGAATGATAAACTGGTTAACTCATGGACTAACTCCATTCCTACAATTAATCGAGAGCTGATTGCAGGTAGTTGCAAATTGGTAGCTAAGTATCCTATTCCGGTAAACTGGAAGGAATCCCATATCAAATTATTGAATAAATCCTACCTATCCCCCGCCAGGTTACTGAAATTTTATCCTCTTAAGAAGGCTGATTGCCCCCGGTGCCTATACGGCGTAGCAGATCTTACTCATATGTTATGGAACTGCCCTAAAATAAAACAATTATGGCAGAAAGTCCAGTTCTGGTTCAATAGGCTCTATAATGGGGCTTATTCGCTATCTCTGCAAGATATAATCTGTCTGATATCTGATCCCAGGTCTGACTCCAAAACTCGGATTTTGAATACCATCATATTAACTGTTAGATATAATATTTTTAAAGCTTGGATTGCTAAGAAGCCCCCAAGTTTAGGGGTAATTCTTAAAGGAATACAATCTCAAATTATATTTGAATCTTTTCATTTATCACAAGCTACAGAGAAAAAAATTAAGATATTTTTGTCAGATTGGGCACCCATTATTAAGACTTATTCATTGCAACTTCAGCAGCGGATCTTGTCTCCATTTGTTTCTTCTATCAGTTTTGCTGAGTTAGTTCTGCTTCAAGTATTCCCTGGATCATGGATAAGGAATTTTAGAGATATTCCATAAAGTGTTGAGTTATCGTCTCTAAGATGGAGCCTTGCGGGCTCGGAGGTGGTTCTCTTCTTTCTCTTTTTTTCCTGTTTTTTTTTTTTTTTTTTCCCCCTCTTCCTTTTCTTCTTTTTCTTTTTTTTCTCTTTCAGTTCTTTTTATCTTATATATGTAAATTTTCTTTGAAAAACCCCAACATTGTATACAACTATGCTACAGAGCATTTAGTGATTTTTATCCAGTGGAATTTTATTAGTGTGTGATTTGAATAAATTGCTTCTGTGAATCGTGCTTCATACCCTCATATGTGTGCATTAAAAAAAAACGTTGTGAGACTTCCAATTCCTGTTAGAAGTGAAGGCGCATACTGCAGAATTAAAGGGACAGTCTAGTCAAAATTAAACTTTCATGATTCAGATAGGGCATGCAATTTTAAACAACTTTCCAATTTGCTTTTATCATCAAATTTGCTTTGTTCCCTTGGTGGCATTTTTGAAAAGCTAAACCTAGGTAGGCTCAAACTGATTTTTAAACCGTTGAAAACCGCCTCTTAGCTCAGAGCATTTTGAAAGTTTTTCACAGTTAGACAGTACTAGTTCATGTGTGTCATATAGATAACATTATGCTCACTTCTGTGGAGTTATTTAGGAGTCTGCACTGATTGGCTAAACGTCATGTCTGTCAAACGCACTGAGATAAGGGGGCAGTCTGCAGAAGCTTAGATACAAGGTAATCACAGACGTAAAAAGTATATTAATATAAACGTGTTGGTTATGAAAAACTGAGGAATGGGTAATAAAGGGATTACCTATCTTTTTAAACTATAAAAAAATCTGGTGTAGACTGCCCTTTAACTGCTATATTCCAGATGATGTAGAACTATGAGGAGGAGGAGAATCACCCGATAGTACCTTGGTGTATCTGAACTGAAATGTAGCATGTTGGGTACTTGCAGTTCAAGTGAACTCGCATAATGCACCCAAAGCGTTTTGTTTGAGTAATCATGCAAAAATGTTCTAGTAGAATAACTGAGCATTTACAATCCCCAAACTAAAGGGAATTTTCAGAGTGAAATCCCACCCTAATTATGATTATTTATTCACTATTGCATCAACATGTCTAATATGCCCAATATCAATGTTGACGATATGTAGCCATTGCCAATACACAGATATTATTTGGGGATTGGCAATGGCTACATATTGTCAATGTTGATATTGGGCATATTAGAAACGGTAATGCAATGCGTGATCGGCTGAGACTTGTTGAGGAATGCAAGGGGTATGTGATACTTGCAATCGTGGAGTTTTTGAAAGAGTTGTATGTAATTTTAAACATACCCCATCTACAATCCACCTCTCAACAATACAGCAACAATCGTATCCCACATATCTCACTGCGTGTAACAGCCTAGTAGGGAATATCACTTGTATCCTATCATGTAAATAATCATCATTGCGACTCAACTAACCACATAGGTGCATAATACTCATATCGCCCCAACAGCATATACAGATTTTTACTAAAAACAACATTGGGTTATATTGAGTAATCCCCTAACCTGACTGCAAGTTTGCACTCTAAACGCGCCGTCGTGCTATGTAGGTGTTAACTGCTCCTTAGCTCCCTGCATTTGCTCTCTCATTAGGTCCGCCCCCTCTAGCGCACTCTCCGATTTGTCATAGTGCGGCTGAAGCTCCCTCACGTCATGTTCATCCTTCCCTTACAGCATTCCAAAGTAAGATGTGACTAAAGGCTGATCTATCGGAGCAGTTTAAACGAGTACAAGTACTTGTTAAAATGCTCGGTATCGGCACCGATACCGATACTAGTATTGGTATTGGTGCATCCCTAATCCATAGCGATCAATCTGGCTTTGTAAGACGTAGATCATCAATATCTAATCTACAAAAAGATATTGTAATATCTTATCTTAAAGCAAAAGATACAATAGACAAAGATTTAAAACTTGAAGATGCCCTATTTATATCATTAGATGCTGGAAAAAGTTTTGATGCCATCACTTATGATCATCTGTTTACAACTTTGGACTAAACAGTAGAATCCTTTCTCTGATTGAATCATTGTACTGTACTTCTCTTATTGTTTATTATTCTAGCCCAGACTCATTTGTTTTATATAAAGGTACAAGACAAGGGTGTCTTTTGCCCCCTGTTTGATCTAGCTATTGAGCTAAATATTTGAAAAAGAGATCTTTGTTTCCATTTACGCAGATGATCTGTTGCTTTTTATAAAGGTAAGAATATCCATGTGGCCCTAAACTTGATTCAAAATGTTGGTTCTTTTTCAGAGTTAAAAATAAATTAATTGAAATCAATATTGTAGTTATATAGAAAACATTCCAGAGTTCCTCATTCTTTTTGAGAAGTTAAAAATGATTTAAAAATACCTAGATATAAAAACCTCTCTTTCAACAGAACTCTGGTATGAACTAAAATATAAAGTTAAAATAAATATTTGTGAAAATTTGAAAAGATGGTCTAAATGTCCATTAGCATTAATGGGAACAGTTAATATCGTTAAAATTATCCTATTTGCAAAAATATTCTATCTAATGCAAGCCATACCACTTTCTCTATATAAATCTGACTTACGCTTAAAGGGCCATGATACCCAAATGTTGAAACACTTGAAAGTGATGCAGCATAGCTGTAAAAAGTGGACTAGAAAATATCACCTGAATAGCTCTATGTAAAAAAGAAAGATATTTGACCTCAAAAGTTCCTCAGTAGCCACATCCCATTATAAAGGACTTCTAAGCAGCAAATCAGTATGTCTGTCCCGGGACAGCCAAAGGATTGAGCCTTGTGCACTCATGTTATTTCCCTATTCAGTTTAAGGAAGTTTACTATAAAATCTCATGAGAGTTAATGGGATACTGAACCCAATATTTTTTTTTTTCATGATTCAGATAGAGCATGCAATTTTAAGCAATTTTCTAATTTACTCCTATTATCAATTTTTCTTCGTTCTCTTGCTATCTTTATTTGAAAAAGAAGGCATCTAAGCTTTTCTTTGGGTTCAGAACTCTGGACCGCACTTTTTTGTTGGTGGATGAATGTATCCACCAATCGAAAAGAACAACCCAGGTTGTTCACCAAAAATGGGCCGGCATCTTACTCAACTTACATTCTTGCATTTCAAATGAAGATACCAAGAGAATAAAGAAAATTTTATAATAGGAGTAAATTAGAAAGTTGCTTAAAATTTAATGCTCTATTTGAATCACGAAACAATTTGGGTTCAGTGTCCCTTTAAGTGAAATCTCATGAGATCACAGTAAAAAAAGAGTTCATGATTTTTTTTACCTGCAGCTGGGAGCAGCTGAGTATAACTTTTTACACAGAACTTACTCTGCTGAGCTGAGGAGATTGTGAGGTAAAATATCTTCCTTTTTTACATAGAGATGCTCAGGTGATATTTTCCTGTCAGCTCTTTACAGATATACTGCATCAGTTTTAAGTGATTTAGCATATGAGTATTATATCCCTTTAATCAACAAAAGTTTAGTTAAATTTATTTGGCACAGAGGGAAGCCCATGCTAAGTCTTAAAAAAAACACCAATTACCTAGAGAACAGGGCGGAATGAATTTACCAGACTTTGAAATCTATAATAAAGCAGCTTTGGCAAAATATTTGCTTGATTGAGTGACTAAAAGTAGTTATTACAGATATAGAAATATAACAAGATAAAGTTTATCCTTTTAGGCTTTCTGCATTAGTTCATATACAAGTGAAAAATCTACATCTCTTATGTAAGAAGATGCCTGTTATAAAAGGACCCATAAAAGCATGGCAAATTAAAGGGCTATGAGACCCAAATGTTGAAACACTTGAAAGTGATTCAGTATAGCTGTAAAAAGCCGACTAGAAAATATCACTTGAACATCTCTATGTAAAAAAGAAAGATATTTTACCTTAAAAATTCATCAGTAGCTACATCCCATTGTAAAGGACTTCTAAGCAGCAAATCAGTATGTCTGTCCCAGGACAGCTAAGGGAGTGAGCTTTCGTGCACACTCATGTTATTTCCCTATTCAGTTTAAGGGAGAGTTAAGTCAAATCTCATGAGATCACAGTAAAAGAGTTCATGACCTCTGCACTGTTGATGCTGATTGGCTGCTGTTCATTTCTCCATTTTTTTTACCTGCAGCTGGGCAGTAACTGAAGTATATCTTTTTACACAGAACTTACTCTGCTGAGCTGAGGAAATTGTGAGGCAAAATATCTTCTTTTTTTAAATAGAGATGTTCAGGTGAAATTTTCCTGTCAGCTTTTTACAGCTATGCTGCATCAGTTTCAAGTGATTTAGCATATGAGTATTATGTCCCTTAAAGCAACTCAAATTTCAGATTCACAAAAGAGACATAAAAAGAATGGGCAAGATTGGGGCTTGAATATTTTTCATGAAAGAGGAGGGCAACTTTTTTAAAACTTTTAAACAAATTAAAAGGGAATTCATGATTCCCAACAATAATTATTTGCTTATTATCAAATAAGAAGTTATACTACGGATTTAATTTAACAATTTGAATATAATAGGCGCACTGAATTTACGGATAAGGTGCTCTCCCAATTTAGGGAGAAAAACAGAATTTATGCTTACCTGATAAATTACTTTCTCCAACGGTGTGTCCGGTCCACGGCGTCAACCATTACTTGTGGGATATTCTCCTCCCCTACAGGGAATGGCAAGGAGAGCACACAGCAAGAGCTGTCCATATAGTCCCTCCCAGGCTCCGCCCCCCCAGTCATTCGACCGACGGTTAGGAGAAAAAAAGGAGAAACTTATAGGGTGCCGTGGTGACTGTAGTGTATAGAGAAAGAAATTTTTCAAACCTGATTAAAAAAACAGGGCGGGCCGTGGACCGGACACACTGTTGGAGAACGTAATTTATCAGGTAAGCATAAATTCTGTTTTCTCCAACATTGGTGTGTCCGGTCCACGGCGTCATCCATTACTTGTGGGAACCAATACCAAAGCTTTAGGACACGGATGAAGGGAGGGAGCAAATCAGGTTACCTAAACAGAAGGCACCACGGCTTGCAAAACCTTTCTCCCAAAAATAGCCTCCGAAGAAGCAAAAGCATCAAATTTGTAGAATTTGGCAAAAGTGTGCAGAGAAGACCAAGTCGCTGCCTTACATATCTGATCAACAGAAGCCTCGTTCTTGAAGGCCCATGTGGAAGCCACAGCCCTAGTAGAGTGAGCTGTGATTCGTTCAGGAGGCTGCCGTCCGGCAGTCTCATAAGCCAATCGGATAATGCTTTTCAGCCAGAAAGAAAGAGAGGTAGCAGTAGCTTTTTGTCCTCTCCTCTTACCAGAATAAACGACAAACAAAGAAGAAGTTTGTCTGAAATCCTTTGTTGCTTCTAAATAGAACTTTAAAGCACGGACTACATCTAAATTGTGTAACAAACGTTCCTTCTTTGAAACTGGATTCGGACACAAAGAAGGAACAACTATTTCCTGGTTAATATTCTTGTTGGAAACAACTTTTGGAAGAAAACCAGGCTTGGTACGCAAAACAACCTTATCTGAATGGAACACCAGATAGGGTGGATCACACTGCAAAGCAGATAGATCAGAAACTCTTCTAGCAGAAGAAATAGCAACCAAAAACAGAACTTTCCAAGATAGTAACTTGATATCTATGGAATGTAAGGGTTCAAACGGAACCCCTTGAAGAACTGAAAGAACTAAATTTAGACTCCAGGGAGGAGTCAAAGGTCTGTAAACAGGCTTGATTCTGACCAAAGCCTGTACAAAAGCTTGTACATCTGGCACAGCTGCCAGTCGTTTGTGTAACAAGACAGATAAAGCAGAAATCTGTCCTTTTAGAGAACTCGCTGACGATCCCTTATCCAAACCTTCTTGGAGAAAGGAGAGGATCCTGGGAATTTTAATCTTACTCCATGAGAATCCCTTGGATTCACACCAACAGATATATCTTTTCCATATTTTATGGTAAATCCTTCTAGTCACAGGTTTTCTGGCTTGGACCAGAGTATCTATCACTGAATCTGAAAACCCGCGCTTGGAAAAAATTAAGCGTTCAATTTCCAAGCAGTCAGCTGGAGAGAAACTAGATTTGGATGTTCGAATGGACCTTGTACTAGAAGATCCTGTCTCAAAGCTTCCATGGTGGAGCCAATGACATATTCACCAGGTCTGCATACCAAGTCCTGCGTGGCCACGCAGGAGCTATCAGAATCACCGAGGCCTTCTCCTGTTTGATCCTGGCTACAAGCCTGGGAAGGAGAGGGAACGGTGGAAACGCATAAGCTAGGTTGAACAACCAAGGCGCCACTAATGCATCCACTAGAGTCGCCTTGGGATCCCTGGATCTGGACCCGTAGCAAGGAACCCTGAAATTCTGACGAGACGCCATCAGATCCATGTCTGGAATGCCCCATAATTGAGTCAACTGGGCAAACACCTCCGGGTGAAGTTCCCACTCCCCCGGATGAAAAGTCTAACGACTCAGATAATCCGCCTCCCAGTTGTCTACTCCTGGAATGTGGATTGCTGTCTGACTGGAATCTTATGAATCCGGCCTTCGCTAATTGAGGCCAAGCCCGGAGAGTATTGAATATCGCTCTCGGTTCCAGAATGTTTATCGGGAGAAGAGACTCTTCCCGAGACCATAGACCCTGAGCTTTCAGAGAATCCCAGACCGCGCCCCAGCCTAATAGACTGGCGTCGGTCGTGACAATGACCCACACTGGTCTGCGGAAACTCATTCCCTGGGACAGGTGATCCTGGGTCAACCACCAACTGAGTGAGTCTCTGGTCATCTGGTCTACTTGAATCATTGGAAACAAGTCTGTATAGTCCCCATTCCACTGCTTGAGCATTCACAGTTGTAATGGTCTTAGATGAATTTGAGCAAAATGAACTATGTCCATTGCTGCAACCATCAACCCTACTACTTCCATGCACTGAGCTATGGAAGGCTGCAGAATAGAGTGAAGAACTTGACAAGCGTTTAGAAGCTTTGACTTTCTGACTTCTGTCAGGAAGATCTTCATTTTTAAAGAATCTATTATCGTTCCCAAGAAGGGAACTCTTGTTGACGGAGACAGGGAACTCTTTTCTACGTTCACCTTCCACCCGTGAGATCTGAGAAAGGCTAGAAAAATGTCTGTATGAGCCTTTGCTTTGGAAAGAGACGACGTTTGGATTAGAATGTCGTCCAGATAAGGTGCCACTGCAATACCCCTTGGTCTTAGAACCGCTAGAAGGGACCCTAGCACCTTTGTGAAAATCCTTGGAGCAGTGGCTAGCCCGAATGGGAGAGCCACAAACTGGTAATGCTTGTCCAGAAAGGCGAACCTTAGGAACTGATGATGATCTTTGTGGATAGGAATATGTAGATAGGCATCCTTTAAATCCACGGTAGTCATAAATTGACCCTCCTGGATTGTAGTTAAAATTGTTCGAATGGTTTCCATTTTGAAAGATGGAATTCTGAGAAATTTGTTTAGAATTTTTAAATCCAGAATTGGTCTGAAAGTTCCCTCTTTTTTGGGAACTACAAACAGGTTTGAGTAAAACCCCTGACCTTGTTCCACAGTTGGAACTGGGTGTATCATTCCCATCTTTAACAGGTCTTCTACACAATGTAAGAATGCCTGTCTCTTTATTTGGTTTGAAGATAAGTGAGACATGTGGAACCTTCCCCTTGGGGGTAGTTCCTTGAATTCCAGAAGATAACCCTGAGAGACTATTTCTAGTGCCCAGAGATCCTGAACATCTCTTGCCCAAGTCTGAGCGAAGAGAGAGAGTCTGCCCCCTACAAGATCCGGTCCCGGATCGGGGGCTACCCCTTCATGCTGTTTTGGTAGCAGCAGCAGGCTTCTTGGCCTGTTTACCCTTGTTCCAGCCTTGCATTGGTTTCCAAGCTGGTTTAGTCTGGGAAGCGTTACCCTCTTGTCTAGAGGCTGCCGAGTTGGAAGCCGGTCCGTTCCTGAAATTGTGAAAGGAACGAAAATTGGACTTATTCTTAGCCTTGAAAGGTTTATCTTGTGGGAGGGCATGGCCCTTTCCCCCAGTGATGTCTGAAATAATTTCTTTCAATTCTGGCCCAAAAAGGGTCTTACCTTTGAAAGGGATATTAAGCAATTTTGTCTTGGAAGATACATCCGCCGACCAAGACTTTAGCCAGAGCGCTCTGCGCGCCACAATTGCAAACCCTGAATTTTTCGCGGCTAACCTCGCTAACTGCAAAGCGGCGTCTAAAATAAAGGAATTGGCTAACTTAAGTGCGTGAATTCTGTCCATGACTTCCTCATACGGAGTCTCCCTACTGAGCGACTTTTCCAGTTCCTCGAACCAGAACCACGCCGCTGTAGTGACAGGAATAATGCACGAAATAGGTTGAAGGAGGTAACCTTGCTGTACAAAAATCTTTTTAAGCAAACCCTCCAATATTTTATCCATAGGATCTTTGAAAGCACAATTGTCCTCAATAGGAATGGTTGTGCGCTTGGCTAGAGTAGAAACCGCCTCCTCGACCTTAGGGACTGTTTGCCATGTGTCCTTCCTGGGGTCGACCATAGGGAACAATTTCTTAAATATAGGAGGAGGGACAAAAGGTATGCCTGGCTTCTCCCACTCCTTATTCACTATGTCCGCCACCCGTTTAGGTATCGGAAAAGCATCAGGGTGCAACGGGACCTCAAGGAACTTGTCCATCTTGCACAATTTTTCTGGGATGGCCAGATTGTCACAATCATCCAGAGTAGATAGCACCTCCTTAAGTAATGCGCGGAGATGCTCTAATTAAAATTTAAATGTCACAACATCAGGTTCTGCCTGCTGAGAAATTCTTCCTGTATCAGAAATTTCCCCATCTGACAAACCCTCCCTCACTGCCACTTCAGAGTGGTGTGAGGGTATGACAGAAAAATTATCATCAGCGCCCTCCTGCTCTACAATGTTTAAAACAGAGCAATCGCGCTTTCTCTAAAATGCTGGCATTTTGGATAAAATATTAGTTATGGAGTTATCCATTACTGCCGTCAATTGTTGCATAGTAACAAGCATTGGCGCGCTAGAAGTACTAGGGGTCGCCTGCGCGGGCATAACTGGTATAGACACAGAAGGAGATGATGTAGAACTATGTCTACTTCCTCCATCTGAGGAATCATCCTGGGCAACTTTACTATTTGTGACAGTACTGTCCTTAATTTGTTTGGACGCTATGGCACAATTATCACACATATTTGAAGGGGGAACCACATTGGCTTCCATACATACAGAACATGATCTATCTAAAGGTACAGACATGTTAAACAGGCTTAAACTGGTTAATAAAGCACAAAAAACGTTTTAAAACAAAACCGTTACTGTCTCTTTAAATGTTAAACAGGGCACACTTTATTACTGAATATGTGAAAAACTATGAAGGAATTATCCAATCTTTACCAAATTTTCACCACAGTGTCTTAATGCATTCAAAGTATTGCACCCCAATTTTCAAGCTGTTAACCCTTAAAATGTGGAAACGGGAGCCGTTTACAATTTTAACCCCCTTACAGTCCCAGCCACAGCCTTTGCTGCGACTTCACCAATCCCAGGGGGGTATACGATACCAAATGAAGCCTTCTAGGAACGTTTTTAGTGGATTCCAGACCCTCACACATGCAGCTGCATGTACTGTACTCAAAAGTAACTGCGCAGTAATGGCGCGAAAATGAGGCTCTGTCTACTACAGAGAAAGGCCCTTCCTGACTGGGAAGGTGTCTTAACAAGTGCCTGGCGCTAAAAACGTTCCCCAATGTTATAAAAGTGTGAAATTCAACTTCAAACTGCATATAATACTTAAATAAAGCAATCAATTTAGCCCCTAAAAGTGTCTACCAGTTTATAGCCCATAATAAGCCCTTTATTCTCGTTTGAGACTAAGAAAATGGCTTACCGATCCCCATGAGGGAAAAATGACAGCCTTCCAGCATTACACAGTCTTGTTAGAAAAATGGCTAGTCATAGCTTGAGCAGAAAAGTCTGCAAACTGTTCCCCCCAACTGAAGTTCTCTCAGCTCAACAGTCCTGTGTGGGAACAGCAATTGATTTTAGTTACTGCTGCTAAAATCATCCTCCTCTTATAAACAGAACTCTTCATCTCTTTCTGTTTCAGAGTAAATAGTACATACCAGTACTATTTTAAAATAACAAAGTCTTGATAGAAGAATAAAAAACTACAACTAAACACCACAAACTCCTCACCATCCCCGTGGAGATGCTACTTGTTCAGAGCGGCAAGGAGAATGACTGGGGGGGCGGAGCCTGGGAGGGACTATATGGACAGCTCTTGCTGTGTGCTCTCCTTGCCATTCCCTGTAGGGGAGGAGAATATCCGTCAAGTAATGGATGACGCCGTGGACCGGACACACCAATGTTGGAGAAATCTCTATATCTTCTTTTTATAAGTAGATAATGTATAAGAAATATGAAGAAATAACTCTAAAAATTAAAACAAATGCATCTGGGAGAGAGAACTAGGGGTCATCATACTTCCTCAAACAGCTGCAGGTATATTTGGTAACACCAAATCATCATCATCATCCTCTGCCTCCAAACTAGAACTAAACTACAAAATCCTACATAGCTGGTACCGTACACCTAAGAGACTTCACTAATTATATCCCACAACTAGCAATCGCTGTTGGAGGTGCAGACATAAAGGAAGCGGGATGGGACACATGTGGTGGTGGTGTTCCCAGATCAATCAATTCTGGAGGGATATAATCAAGGAAACAGAAGAGATCTTTCAGATTTCCATTCAATTAGACCCTCTAGTGTGGTTACCTAATAAACTTATTAAAGGGACATGAAACCCAAAAACTTTCTTTCATGATTTAGACACAGCATACCATTTTAAAACAACATTCCAATTTACTTCTATTATTTAATATGCTTCCTTTTTGTATTATCCTTTGTTGAAAGGTTCATCTAGGTAAGATCAGGAGCAGCCAAGAACCTAGGTTCTAGCTGCTGATTGTTGGCTGCATATATATATATATATATATATATATATATATATATATATATATACACACAAACACACACAGACCGATTGTCATTGGCTCACACATGTCTTCAGTTAGAAACCAGTAGTGCATTGCTACTCCTTCAACAAATGATACCAAGAGAATGAAACAAATTAGATAATAGAAGTAAATTAGAAAGTTATTTAAAATTGTATGTTCTACCTAAATCATGAAAGAAAATGTTTGGGTTTCATGTCCCTTTAAACTCCCCTCCAAAAATCATAAACCTCTGTTCAGAATTATTACAAACAGTGCAAAAGTCCTTATTGCCAAGAATTGGAAGTCCCCCCTAACCTGATCATGTAGAAACACAAGGTCACAGACCTAATAGAATTAGAAGAATATAAATCTTATAGATCAGACAAAAAGGACTCCTTTATCAAATCACAAGTCCTCTGGGAACAATATATGAAACACAGTACTGAGACTAGACACAAGTAGAACAAACTCGACTAATCAGGGTGAAGTTTATAGGCTTAAAAAGAATAACACATACCCAACTGACAGGTCATTTATTCATACAGGCACGTTAATTAAATAAAACGAGACACTTTAATTGTACAAGTTTAAAATGTTAAAATGTATTTTGAAAGTACAAAACTGAGAACTATTGTAATACAGAATACATGTTACAATCATTACTGTATTGTTATTTAATCTGTTTTATTATGCAGAGAAATGTAAGATATAAAAATTCTCACTAAAAAGAAGTTGAAAGAAAAAAAAAAAGTAAAAACAAATGGGAACATCAATCTTGCAATTAAGAGTTATCAAGAGAGTTAAGACCTCTTTAGCTGTGTATTATCAGGAAGCACAAATCAAAATTATTCATATGACATAGTTAAAGGGACACTGAACCCAATTTTTTTCTTTCGCGATTCAGATAGAGCATGCAATTTTAAGCAACTTTCTAGTTTACTCCTATTAATTTTTCTTCATTCTCTTGCTATCATTATTTGCAAAAGAAGGCATCTAAGCTTTTTTTGGTTCAGACCTCTTGATAGCACTTTTTTATTGGTGGATGAATTTATCCACCAATCAGCAAGAACAACTTAGGTTGTTCACCAAAAATGGTCCGGCATCTAAACTTACGCTTTTGCATTTCAAATAAAGACACCAAGAGAATGAAGAAAATTTGATAATAGGAGAAAATTAAAAAAATGCTTAAAATGTAATTCTCTATCTGAATCACGAAAGAAAAACTGGGTTCAATGTCCCTTTAATACCAGACAGGATGACTAAAGTCATTAGAACAAGAGAAATTTTGTGCAATAAATGTGGAGCAAGGAATGCAAATCACAATGCTTCCGGTATATATACACTCGTTTTTTCCGGTATATTTTTACACTCGTTTTTTCTTTGCATAAATGTTTTGTAGATGATCTATTTATATAGCCCATAAAGTTTTTTGTTTTTTTTTTAAATGTATAGTTTTGCTTATTTTTAAATAACATTGCTCTGATTTTCAGACTCCTAACCTAAAGTTTTAGGAGAATACTAACGTTTACCTACTCCAGCTTGCTTCGTGTAAAGGGTCTTTTCATATGAAAAGGAAGGGGGAGGGGGGAGTGTCTGCTATTTCCCACTTTCAGTGGGTGTTCCAGCTACCTTTTAAACAGAGCTAAACTGGAAGCTTCTAAGTAAGTTTTTAAACGGTTTTATACTGGATTTTTATATCAGTATCTGTGCATCTCATTCTTTATAGTAGTGTCTATTACATGCAGTTATATGGTAATTGGTGTATACTGTCCCTTTAAAGTTCCATAATAAAAGTACCCTTTTTTAATGCATACATTTATTTTTCAGCACATAAGTTATGCGCATGAAGCTTATTTGTAAAATAATGCAGTAAAAATATGTGAATTAATAACCTCTTTAATGATAAATAGTCCTTTCCATTATCATGTAAAACCGCCCCCTAATCAAAAGGGGCTTTCCCTGCTGGTGCCGTGGCAACAAGCGCATATTCAGACATCTACTGTTCGCAGCTTAGGGAGCATCATATTTTTCCATATTAAAAGTACCGGAAGAATTTTGCTAAACCTCATACCACTGCAAAGTTCCCTACACATAACAGTTAATCTTCTGCATGCTGCCCCGTATTTAATTTATTTTGTTAACAGCTTTACAGCAGCTGCCAAACCGGGAAGTAAGAATCCTTCACACATGAATGCACAGGGCTTATCTGAACATTCCATAGCCTTGTTTGGTTTACTTCAGAACTGCATGTGAAGCGAATATAACTAAGGCTGAAAATGTTCAGATGATCCCTATTCAGTGTGAAGGATCGTTTCTTCCCAGTGTTCTGTCAAATCAGCGAATTCATCAGATTAGCAAATGGAAGTGACGTTCCATCCATCACCTGTCTGATTAAAAAATATGCACTGCGCATGTGCTGCTCTTAGTCATAGCATTCCAATGCCACTACGACACAGCCCATTAGAACAGTTAACGAAATGGCCCCGTGCACCAACAACATTTTTGAGGGTCAGTAGGTGGAGCTGTTACCTGAATTTATATCTGGAATGACGGAGACTTAGTTTTCTTCTAACAAAACAAAAGAGCAGTTAGATTTTCTTTTCAGTCTATTTTTTTGTATTGTTCTAAGAAAACTAAATCTCCATCATTCCAGATATAAATTCATGTAACAGCTCCACCTATTGACCCTATTGACCCTCAGTACAACATTTCGATCAGCGATACAGAGGGAAACTACAGCGGATTCCTATTACAGGTAGCCCTCAGTTTACGCCGGGGTTAGGTTCCAGAAGGAATGGTTGTAAATCGAAACCACTGTAAATTGAAACCCAGTTTATAATGTAAGTCAATGGGAAGTGAGGGAGTTAGGTTCCAGGCCCCTCTTAATATTACACCTAATACATTATTTTTAAAACTTTGAAAAGAAGACTTTAAATGCTAAACAGCATTATAAACCTAATAAAATAATCACACAACACCGAATATATAATTAAACTAAGTTAAATGAACAAAAACCATTTGCTAAACAGCATTATAAACCTAATAAAATAATCACACAACACAGATTTCACTTGCATTTTTCTCCAAACAGTTCTTTCTATGCATTCCAATCTGGACTGATTTATAGACAGGAAGATCTTGTTCCTTTGAAATCTGCTCGATAGCTCAGGTCTGGTTAAACTGGTTAATTTCAGCTTGCTTGGCTTTGCTGCAACACAAGCGGACAGCTCCACCTACTGGCTATTTTAATAAATGAACTGCTTCTCAATGCTTTTCAATAGCAGTCACATGACTGGAAAAAAAGGTTGTTATTCTGAAACGGTGTAAATTGAACCGTTGTAAAACGAGGGCCACCTGTACTTTCCCACTTGCAGCACTTTCCATACAGAAATGTTGTTAGTGTGCACGGCCGTTCCGTTAACTGTTCTGATGGGCTGTGACGTAGTGGCATTGAAATGCTATGACTAAGAGCAGCGCATGCGCATTGCTATATTTTAATCAGACAGCTGACGGAACGTCACTTCCGTTCGCTAGTCTGATGAATTCGCTGATGATCTAACAGAACACCAGTTTTTTCAGCTTCTGTAAAGCTGTTTCCCAAAACAAAGTAACACGGTGAAGAATGCAGAAGAGAAACGTATGTGCAGAAAAGTCTGCAATGATACGAGCTGCAGACATATATTGCCTGGTGTTAATATGCAGGGAACTCTTGATCTTTACGACCACATATTCTTCCGCTCTGCCTAGCCTGGGACACTGCGGATGTAGGAAAAATGACTGCTGATTAAATGTGCGCATGTTCAGTGGCTCTGTCAAGTCATCCGAAGGCACTGTTTATTGGGCTGTAAATGATCAGTTTCAGTGGGCAATGGAATGCAGATACATTATAAAAGGTGAATATAATAAAAACTGCTTAAAACAAAAAAAATTATGCCTCTTGCAAATTTTTAAATGAAAGCATAATCTTTTTAACGATTCTTTCTTCAAAAACGATTATATAATGTCCCTTTAAGTATGCACCGCCTAAGGTGTTTGTACTATATGGTAATAACTCAATTTGTTAATTGCTGAAATGATACAAGCCCCACTGGGACTCTGAGCAGCTGCAGTATTTAAAATGCTGGTGCACTGACAATTTCTAGCTATGCTTCACATGCACGTGCAGAGAAAAATGTTTACGCTAAAACTTTTACTAGAAGCATTTTTGCCAATACATGTATATTGCAAATATGTTTCTATTCAAAGATGTAATTCATCTATGTGCATATCAATTTTGAACGGAATGTCCCTTTAACTACAATTAGATTGTTATAATTATAAAAAGATTTCTATACATCAAAACATGTAATTTGGGAACATACGTTGATTGACCCCATGTTTTCATTTTCTCTTGCTGATAATGTATTTTAGCAAGAAGTAATACATATTTTGGAAAAAAATAATTCAATACAGGAAGATTTAAAAAACAAAAAAGAATTAAAGTTTGGATTTCAGAATTCCGGATTTGTATCTGTATTATGTACAACAGTATTAATAAAAATAAAATAAATTAAATCAGATTTATGATTTTAAAAAAAATGAAAAGATAAAAAGTTAATTACTTTTTTAGTATCACTTGTGCTCTCTGTATCATATCCTGACATCCACTGGGGAAGCTGTCGAGGCTGGTTAGTCATTTTGCTGCCATGCACAGTTATCCAAATCTGAAACCTAGAAAAAAAGCACAATGAAATAATTTTGCAGTTATGAATCTGTTGCAAAAAATATTAAATGGACATAGAAGTTAAAAAAAGAAGATCTAATGTGTTAAATTATGTTATTATTGCACTATTGCTTGCTTTTAACCCTTTCGTGACCGGGTTATAAAGTCTACATAATCACGCGATCGTACAAATGATCGCGAGATTTCAATGATGGGATCGGGTCTGGGGGGTGTCCCTATGACGCTAGGAACGCCCTTCAGACCACGATCAAATCCTGCAAGCGCAGTAGGCTTCAGAACAGCCGTTGGCTATGACGTTGTATTCCGTCATAACGGCTTTAAAGCACAGCGCTGTTGTGACGGAATACAACGGCGGTAAAAGGTTAACTATAAACTATGTGTTTATCCCCTGCAAAGGAGTTAGAGGGACATGAAACTCATTTTTTTTTTCTTACGTAGTTCAGATAGATCATGCAATTTTAAACAACTTTCCAATTTACTTCTATTCTCCCAGTAGTGCATTGTTGCTCCTGAGCCAACATAGAAATGCTTTTCAAGAAAGGATACCAAGACAACAAGGTAAACTTGGTTAGAGGAGTAAACTGAAAAAGGTGACATCAAAGTACAAAAATAAAATGCTCTAATGTGTAGTTAAAGCATTTTATTTTTGCACTTGTGTTACATGTAACTATATGTTTAACCACAGCAAAGGGATTAAACACATGGTTAAAAATTCCAGAGCAGCATGACCTACTGGGATCTAGCTGAACACATCTGGTAAACCAATTACAAAAAAAAGTGTGTAGCCACCAATCAGAAGGTAGATTCCCAGTAGTGCACTGGGATCAAGCCGAATACATCTGGTAAATCAATGACAAGAGACATGTGTAGCCACCAATCAGAATGTAGCTCCCAGTAGTGCATTGCTGCTGCTGAAGATATGTACATATGCATTTCAACCAAAGATACCAAGAAACCTAACTAAATTTGATAATAGAAGTGAATTTAAAAGTGTATTACAATTAAAATTGTACGCTTAATTTTGACTTTCATGTCAATTTAAAACTGCACAATCTGAATCATGAAACTCTCATTTTGACTTTAATTTCCCTTTAAAGGGACATTAAACCCAAAAATGTTCTCTCATTATTAAGATAGAGAATACAATTTTAAAAAAAAGTTTCTAATTTACTTATACAGTATTATCAAATTTGCTTCGTTCTCATGTTATTCTTTGTTGAAGGGATACCTAGATAGGTAGCGTGCACATGCCTGAAGCTCTACATGACAGGAAATAGTGCTGCCATCTAGTGCTCCTGAAAATGTTTAACATTGTTGCAAAACTGCTGCCATATAGTGCTGTAGACATGTGCACATTCATGAGCTTACATCCCAGCTTTGCAACAAAGGATAACAAGAAAACAAATAAAAATTGATAACAGAAATAAACTGAAAAACTGTTTAAAATGCTATGTTCTATCTGAATCACGAAAGAAAAAAACTTGGGTTTCAACTACAGCTCTTGTGACATAAACATTGCCACTTTAATGAAGTAAACTCTTAAAAAGAGAATTTGAGAGTTTTTTTTAATACAGTTATTCTATCAATTAATAAAATCTATAATCAATTTATTTTCCCTGAATGTGTTGCCAATGACTTGTTATACCAGCTGCAGAGTATAAAATTATGAGAAATTGCTCATTTATGATTCTTTTTGCAAAATAAATAGCTGGATTTGCTCTTTGAAACCAAAATGGACTTGGCTTCAGCTGGCTGTGTTTACATAGTTTCTCAATAGCCTATACCTAGGTATAGAAACCTTCAGTATAGGTAGGGATACTACAGGCTAAATCAGCTGTTTCAAATGCCAATATAAAGGCTAAGAAGCTATTTGTAAACAATTTAATACAATACAGCAGGTAAAATGGATCATTGGTAACAAATTAAAAAAAGAGAAAAGTTTTTTAATAAGTATGTTACATTTTTAAAGTATGTTAAAGGACAGTAAATGTAAAAAATAACGTTATATAATTCTGTGCATATTGCAGAATTATGTAACATCTTAGTGACAGCTTTAAAAATCTAAAGATTTGATAGATTTTAGCCCTCAAAGTTGGACTTACCAGGTCTCCTCTCCAGGCTCTTCTGATCATGTCTTTTTCAAAAGCGGTTCAAGGGCGCATTGTCAAATCACAACACGCCAGATCGCGCTATTTACCTAAATGTAGCTCGCTCCCGCTACCAGACCAGAGTCGGAGCACGCTATATTCAGTTCAATAGCGCGATCGGGCGCGTTGTGATTAGACAGCGAGCCCGCTAACCGCTTTTGAAAAAGAAGACATTATCAGAAGAGCCTAGAGTGGAGACCAGGTAAGTGCAACTTTGAGGGCTAAAATCTATCAACTCTTTATCATTTTTAAAGCCGTCGCTAATATAATGTCACATAAATCCTGCACTATGTCCAGGATTATATAAAAAAAAAATTACATTTACTGTCCCTTTAAGGTGATGCTTACATTACAAGACTTTAACCTTTAGTTTGTTGTTTTTATTCCTTGTGCAATAAATATGTTTTACTACATCCATGAGTAGCAAAAAGCAGTAATGTTAATACGCTCATCTGCTGGGAGACCTTCTGGGTTTAAATTTAGGGCTAGATTTATTAAAGCTGAGGCGTACGCCCCTGTACGCCTTAGCTCGCCTGTGGCGGGGAGAAAATACCCGCAGGTATTCGGCATTGCACACGAGCGCAATTTTGCGCTCGCGTGCAATCCCGCCCCCTGCCCGCGCACAGCCAATCACGCGCGGGCAGGAGCTGTCAATCTCCTCGGTCTGACTAGACCGAGGAGATTGAATTTTGCCAGATTAGAGGTGGCGAAAAGGCAAAGGAAACAGCGGTCTGGTGACCGCTGCTTGATAAATGACGGCGAGCAAGTTCTTGAGAGAACTTGCTGCCGTAGGGGCTTAATAAATCTAGCCCTTAGAGCTGGGAGTCAGCTCAAAAGAGCTTTATGTAAGATACTACGTACAGGAATGTTCATTGTGTTACATTGTTACCCTATGTCTGTTTCTCTCTCCTTTTTGAGACACATTTGGAAATCCTAAAGAGTGGATTTAAAAAGCTACAGCTAGAAGCAATATATTCTATATCTTTTCTCAGTTTTACTCTTCTTGTGCACAGTGTTATTGGATACAATTTATACACATTTTTTATACACATTTTTATACACATTTTTATACACATTTTTATACAATAACGAAAACCATTATTGGCAGAGTTAAAGTTCTCAATCAATCCTTAAAGGGACACTGAACCCAAATTTTGTCTTTCATGATTCAGATAGAGCATGCAATTTTAGGCAACTTTCTAATTTACTCCTATTATCAATATTTCTTTGTATTCTTGCTATCTTTATTTGAAAAGCATGAATGTAAGTTTAGAAGCTGGCCCATTTTTGGTTCACAATCTGGGTTGTCCTTGCTGATTGGATAGCACCAATAAACAAGTGCTGTCCAGTGTACTGAACCAAACAGTGTCTGGTTCCTTAGATTAGATGCCTTCTTTTTCAAATAAAGATAGCAAGAGAACGAAGAAAAATTGAATTAGAAAGTTGTTTAAAATTGCATGCTCTATCTGAATCAATTAGGTAGTTTTATGGGAAAAATTAAAACCTGTACAAAACGTTAGATAAATGATCTGTATCATTTAAGGGATACTCAAGTCCAAATAAACTTTTATGATGATTCAGACAGAGCAGCAGTTTTAAGACACTTTCCAATTTACTTCCATCATCAAATTTTGCACATTTTTTTTATATTCACACTTTCTAGAGAACAAGATTCCTACTGAGCATGTGCGCAAACTCACAGGTTATAGGTATACTAGTTTGTGGTTGGCTGATGTCTGTCACATGATACAGGGGGCCAGAAAATGAAAGAGAAAAATTAATTTGCCAGAAAAAAATCAACTGCTTATTTGAAATCCAGGAGTAGGTGTTATTGAATTGTCTTTTAATTATGCATTTGATAATTATGGAGTTCTACTGCATTTAGTGGTCCTTGAAAGGGGCATGAGAGTCAGAATTAAACTTTCATTATATTGATATATGTCATTTTAAGACACTATTAAATTCATTACTATTATGAAATCTACTTTGTCCTCTGGTTACCCTTTGTTGAAAAGCATACATAACCTCAATAGCAGAAATGCACTACTGGGAGCTAACTGGTGATTGGTGCCTGCACACACGTGTTATTTCCTCACCAGATCTGCTCAGTTAGCTCTCAGTAGTGCATTGTTAGTGACAAATCTGACAAGCAAATGTTTTCTGCGAAAGTTTAAGAACATAACCAAAAAGGAAACAACCCTGATTACATATAAAACCACATTTGTACAATATGCAAAGTTTGTCAAGACTGAGTTATTAATAGACAACAATACATCAATTGCAGTAGATGCTTATTTACCTTTTAAACCTTCCTAAATGACACTATTACACTGCATTTCATTTTTATAAAAAAAAATACATGTGTATCAGCTAAATGCTTCTAATAAAAGCTGTGGCAGCAAGGAGTATACTGTATATACACATGCGCCGTGTGCCTGCACTTAAACACAACACCTGCTCAGGGAGCATATGTTTAGTTGATGATGATTCCAGTTTGTGTCATCATTGCTAACACATGCAACAAACAGCTCTCTAAGCATGTGTGGTGTTTTAATAAGGGTGCACTGGACATTTTTGATCATTTTTAATCACAAAAATTATTTGTTAAAAGGACGGAGTAATCCAAAAATTGCTTGCTCTAATTCATTAGGTCATGCAGTGTTTGCACTATCAACACTTAGGGGTCGATTTATCAAGCTGCGGCGGACAGGGGCGGACATACACACCCCTGTCCCCCGCAGTCCGCCTCAGGCGGGCTGAATTACGCTGCTGGAATTCAGCATTGTACAAGAACACAATTTTGCGCTTGCCGTCACTAGTGGTATTGCCGCGACTGGTAATGACGCGCCCTGCGGAGAAGCCAGAAGGAGAGACTACAATCCCCAAACTGCAGTGCGGTGCGGCGGATGGACGGAAGGAGCCAATCCACCAGGGGATATCGCAAAAAACAAAGGAATAGTTAATTCCGGTTTGTAAATACACTGTATGTGCTCCTGTGTACCTATTTATATGAAGATTTATTGCACTTATCTTACTAACAATTTGCTAGCTGAAAATTTGTTTATATATACAGGATTTTTGTTTTTGCTTGGGTAAATAGAATTTTTAAAATATACTCTCTGGAGATGTCAGTCCAAAAAAAATTGTAGCTTCTATGAAAGTTACTCCAAGTTATAAGGATGTAACAAATTATCTTTACCCACTAAATTAGTACACACATTCTTTATAGCTAACATCTCTGCAAGTATATCTATAAAACATAAGAGAACATATAAAATCAAGATTTAAAACATTGAGATCTTCCGTCACTCATAATGTTCTTATATCAGATCAGTACCAGATTCACAGAGGTGGGTGTTTTACAGTATAGGGAGGTACACAGAAAAATACTGCCTAGAACACGGTTTTAAGACAAATGCTGGACCTGTTAGGGCCTCTCGATCAAAAACTCAAGACAGAAATCTAAAAAAAAATCTTAAGGGGGGGTGAGCATTTTTTTGCAATGTAGGTGTCTCTCCTTTACATCCAGAACTCTGTCTGCATAGAGAGATAAACTCTCAAAAAGAAAGAAAAAAATGCCTTTTTAAAAGCCTTTGAGGGACCTCATGGTACTGATGAGACGTATTAGATCATCTCGCTAGAGCGGAGAGCTTTAGATCATACAAGTCCTATATGAGGAAATATGAATATGCACAAGAACAGGTTTATACAAGGAACAGTAATGGGATGCTACTTTTCATGGCCTCTAGGTTTGGTTTATAGAGATTCTAAATGGTTGCATGAACTATATTTGCAATGTTTAAACACATAGCATTGCAGGGTCAATGTATTTAAAATTGCATGCTCTAATGAATTATCTCATGAAATGTATGACTATATTGGCCTTTTGCTAACCTGATCAATTATTCCACATTTGTATGCTGTCCAACCTCAAGTAAAACATTAGGACTGAGATAAATGATCACTAACACCTTTGTTTTTATTAAAATGTATCAACATTAAACAGGTAAAGCATTACTGCAGATGTAGTTTCTTTTGCAATAAAAATAGCATGAATTAAACAGTTTTATAATATAAGTTGAATTCAATACTATATTCTATCCTACAGTTTTCTGACTGTGAAGGTCATGACATAATATACATTATTGATTTTACATATTGATGTTAGAGATCCCCTCTTTTAGGGTGGGTCAATTAGGGTTGGCCGGGCCCCAAACTAGTCTGGTTTTATTAGACATTGGCATACACCACATATATATTGGCATAACAGTAAATTATACTAGTAACAAACAATATGTGTGCTGTCTCTTTAACTATACCAGGGAGGGATGCAGCGCATTGCACAACAATGCATTGCAGCCTTTTCTGTGTTTTCTACTAATACATTAGACAGCAAGATGCCCCGCGCGTTCTGTTGCAGCGCTGTACAAGCTCACATACCTGCACGCGCCACACTCCAGCAATAACACTCTACTCGCAGCATTTACATTAGAACCTGCGCGCCAACAAACTCTATGGGAGCTTCCGCATTCATGACGCAGTTACGTAAAAGACGTGTAGCAACTAGCAAGTCCTAAACTTTGGTAGGAGGAGAGTTGTGTTATGTGCGTGGGAGTAAAATAACGTGATGGGGGAAACAAAACTTTAGCTCGTTTCAATAGCACTTTATGGCGTGTATACATAGTAACACTCAGTGGGATATGTTATTCTCAGATACGTGGGGAAAATACATTTTCTTCTTAAACGATAAACTCCATAAGGTGCGGTATTCTTCTGCTGTCCCAGAGTGCAACACTTCACATAAAGAATACTTAAAGGGACACTGAACCCAAATTTTTTTCTTTCGTGATTCAGATAGAGCATGCAAATTTAAGCAACTTTCTAATTTACTCTGATCAATTTTTCTTTGTTCTCTTGCTTTCTTTATTTAAAAAAGAAGTCATCTAAGCTATTTTTTGGTTCAGACCATGGAAAGCACTTGTTAATTGGTGGGTGAATTTATCCACCAATCAGCAAGAACAACACAGTGTGTTCACCAAAAATGGGCTGGCATCTAAACTTACATTCTTGCATTTCAAATAAAGATACCAAGAGAATGAAGAGAATTTGATGATAGGAGTAAATTAGAAAGTTGCTTAAAATTGCATGCTCTATCTGAATCACGAAAGAAAAAAATTGTGTTTAAGCTAGTTATTTAACCCCTTAATGACCACAGCACTTTTTCATTTTCTGTCCGTTTGGGACCAGGGCTATTTTTACATTTCTGGGGTGTTTGTCTTTAGCTGTAATTTTCCTCTTACTCATTTACTGTACCCACACACATTGTATATTGTTTTTCTCGCCATTAAATGGACTTTCTAAAGATACCATTATTTTCATCATATCTTATCGTTTACTATATAAAAATTACAAAATATGAGGAAAAAATGGTAAAAAAAAAACACTTTTTCTAACTTTGACCCCCAAAATCTGTTACACATCTACAACCACCAAAAAACACCCATGCTAAATAGTTTTTAAATTTTGTACTGAGTTTAGAAATACCCAATGTTTATATGTTCTTTGCTTTTTTTTGCAAGTTATAGGGTAATAAATACAAGTAGCACTTTGCTATTTCCAAACAACTTTTTTTCAAAATTAGCGCTAGTTACATTGGGACACTGATATCTGTCAGGAATCCCTGAATATCCCTTAACATGTATATATATTTTTTAGTAGACAACCCAAAGTATTGGTATATTTCATGCCACCATTTCACCGCCAAATGCGATCAAATAAAAAAAAATGTTCACTTTTTCACAAATTTTTTCACAAACTTTAGGTTTCTCACGGACATTATTTACAAACAGCTTGTGCAATTATGGCACAAATGTTTGTAAATGTTTCTCTGGGATCCCCTTTGTTCAGAAATAGCAGCCTTATATGGCTTTGGCGTTGTTTTTTGGTAATTAGAAGGCAGCTAAATGCCGCTGCACATCACACGTGTATTATGGCTAGCAGTGAAGGGGTTAATTAGGTAGCTTATAGGGAGCTTGCAGGGTTAATTTTAGCTTTAGTGTAGAGATCAGCCTCCAACCTGACACATCACACCCCTTGATCCCTCCCAAACAGCTCTCATCCCTCACCCGCCCCCACAATTGTCCTCGCCATCTTAAGTACTGGCAGAAAGTTTGCCAGTACTATAATAAAAGTGTTTTTTTTTGTTATATACATATAACATTATTAACAAACAGTTTGTCAAAAACATTACAGGAGTGTCTTATTAAAAAAATTACATTCATATCAACGTAATGTACATGATGGGGTATACAAAGATAGTTCACATACACATGTAATGTAACACAATTATGAACATTGAATTGTCAGATGAATCAACAAGATAACGGAGGAAAACCTCTCAGTTTTATATTAGTTTTATTTTCCCAGCAATGGGAATAGGGCAAAGGGGATTCGTATGTTTACCTATCGAGACTGTTGTAAACGTGTCTGGACTCCTTCGGCGTGTCTCAATCAACACTGAACTACTGCTCCCCTCAGTTGAGAGCCGCTGTAATCATACTCTTGTGAAGTAACTCTATGTCTGATCTTTGTAAATTACCAAAGTATCACTATAAGTATAGGCATCAAATATGGGTCTAGGAGCTATTATACAAAGTTTAATTTCAGGAGGTGGGGTGCTCAAGGAGGGGGAAGAGAGAGAAAAAAAATGTAAGCACAACCTGATATGCTAATTGCGTCCGTTTTAAATCAATCCAGGGTGTAGTAAAGATCAACCACCACTTAATGGATCTGAATCCAATCTGACGAAATCTCCCAGTACCAGTCCATGCGGTCCTGCGAGCAGTAAACACATTTTTCCATTTTGGCCAGAAAGTTGACGACTCTGCACACGTCTGACAGAGAGGGAGGTTCAGGCTGTTTCCATGCCCTGGCAATGCAGAGTTTAGTCGCTGAAATTATGTAAATCAGTAACCTTTTGGAAGGACCTATGAATTTGTCATCAAATATATGGAAAATAACAATTTGTGGAGTCAAAGTTATCTCTATGTTTATAGAGTTCAGCAATAATTCAACCTCCCTCCACAATACCGTCACTCTCATGTATGACGACCAGATCTTGGCCACACTGTCGCCAGCATAATGGGGAAGCCGTACTGAACATCCTGGCCAATCTGGTAGGTACCCTGTACCACCTCAGTAAGATCTTAACATACCCTTCAAAAATAGTCACACCATGGATTGTTTTCTTTGTCAGAGTCGCTGCTTTACTAATATCTATTTCGGTGATTGTAAGGGTTAATTCTCTGCACCAAGCCTTGGTCTACCACGGAAGACCTTGAGAGTGATCCTCTAGGAGAGCTCTATAGTGAAATGTGAGGGATCTCAACTTACCATGACCACCTCGCCACCTCTCTTTCCACCTAGTATACCCCCTCATATTGTGTTTGGGAAAATCACACAATTTAATTAGGCTCAGTACCCTAAAAGATTCAAACCGGAACCATAACGGGGGGGTCACCAAGCAGATTAGTAATCTGAGGTACTGTCATCAGTGTCCCATTAGAATATAGGTTTTCTGCTAGATTTAAGTGTTCTTCTGTCCAGTAGTCTATATGTATATTTGGGAGATCCCAGAGCATACCTCTCAATTCATGGATGGGGGACGGATGTGGTGCAATCTCCGAGTGGTGTCGGAGACCATGCCATGAATGTATATTTTGTTGGACTATGGGGTTCTCTATTTGTTTAGCTAAAACTTTAGAACTTGGGACCCAGAGCGCATTCGGCAGATCCAGTCCCACTGGCAAAGCCAACTCCTCCAATCTATACCAACCCGGTTTTTCAGAACCTGGGCACCAAGCCAATATCTGCGAGAGTCCCGCTGCCTCATGGTACAGAAAAATGTTGGGAAACGAGATTCCTCCTCTCGCATATTCCCTTTGCATAATCTTGTGTCCTATTCTCAGGGTTATGTTCATCCAGACATACCTAAGAAATATCTGGTGAATTTGTTGCAGTATGGTATGAGGAACATTCAAGGGAATGCACCTGAACAGGTACAAGGCCTTCGGTAACAGGGACATCTTAATCGTAGCGACTCTACCTAGCAAGGAAGTCTCTTTGTAGTCCCATCTGCCAGTTAAGGATTTTAATTCAGTGATAAGGCCATCAAAATTAAGTTTGAGGACAGTATCCGCCTCTGCGCAAAGTTTGATGCCTAAATGTGTTATCAATTGTGAAGACCATTGAAAGCTGTATCTCTGTTGTAGCATGTCTAGCTGGTCTTGAGGGGTATTAATATTATAGGCTTCTGTCTTAGACATATTTACTTTATAGTAGCTAAATTCGCTAAATTGTTCAATTACTCGAAAAACTGACTGTAGGGAGGATTCCAGTCTCGTGAGAAGTAGGGTGACATTGTCTGCGTATACCACAATTTTTTCCTCTAGATGTCCATAAGGAAATCCCGCTATCTGAGTGGAGGTACGAATAGCTTGCGCCAGCAATACAATACTTTAATCATTGGTATTACTGGGGATGGGAAACCAAAGACCGTCAACACCTCCCAGAGGTAGTCCCACCTGACCCTGTCAAAAGCCTTTTCAGGGTCCAGAGACAGGGCCAAAAGGGGTACCTTTTATCTCTTAGCATCCGAAAAGATTGTTAACAGTCTCCGGGTATTATCGGGTCCGTGACGGCCTAATATGAAACCCACCTGATCAACCTTGATCAAGGAGGGCAATAAACGTGCTAATCTGTCAGCAATCAACTTGGAATACAGAAATGAGAAAAAGAAAGAAGGCGCCACAATAGTGCAGGGTCAAATGGTTCTGGTGTCTCCCCGCTCCAAAATTCCCCTACTTACTGGATCCAAAGCACTGTGCCAGTGCTCAAAATGCCTTCTGGGCTCTCAACAGTCGCCCAGCTAACTGCTCAAGGTATGACAGCACGGCTCCTCTGTGTTAGCACGTCTCTGGAACCTCCAGCATCTAGTGACCAATGGTCCGTAGTCTCCTCTGTGGGATACTCGAATGCCTCCAGCAAACACCCGGTCAATGGGGATAAAAGTATATAGGTATATATTGTATACCGCTATTTCCTCTATAAATCAGTGTAAATAAACTGATGCGTACAAGTGCGGTAATGATTGTATGTGTATTAATCAAAATTAAAATACCGTGGTAAGTCTGGTAAAATAAAAACAGACTTTATTTAAAAGCAATCACGACGTTTCACGGTCTCAAACCGTTTTATCAAGTGTGGTACACTTGATAAAACGGTTTGAGACCGTGAAACGTCCATTGATGCTGGAGGTTCCAGAGACGTGCTAACACAGAGGAGCCGTGCTGTCATACCTTGAGCAGTTAGCTGGGCGACTGTTGAGAGCCCAGAAGGCATTTTGAGCACTGGCACAGTGCTTTGGATCCAGTAAGTAGGGGAAATTTGGAGCGGGGAGACACCAGAACCATTTGACCCTGCACTATTGTGGCGCCTTCTTTCTTTTTCTCATTTCTGGTACTATAGGAGCGTATTCCAACTACATCCAGAAGAAGCAGCCTGCCACTGACCGTATCAATTTGATTTGTGACACCTATTCAACTTACACAGAGGAGCCAACAGTATCGTTCTGAGGACTTGTTCACTACATATGAACTGATAAGTTTTATATACATTATATAGTGGATTTGTCTTATTCGTAATGTGAATATGAATGTTATGATCCTCTGTGTTTAAAATTCTCTTTGTCTTTGAAGCTAGAGACGAAGCAAACAATATTTTTGTGGTTAATAATAACCTACACCGGTGTGTATATATCACTGCACTTTTTGTTACACTATATATATGTAATGAGCAAGTACATCCATTACATATTGTAAGTTTCACACTAATATCATATTTTTTAAGATTTTTATATATTTGACTAGATTGATATAGATCTAGTTCATCTACATATATACACTATTTTTAGGCGCATCCAATTGACACTTGGTATCTATCAATTGTTATATAACAACTTGGAATACAGGTTGGTGTCCACATTTATCAATGAGATAGGCCTATAGTTGCAGCAGACCGACTCATCCTTACCCGGCTTTGGAATAGTTATGATGCTAGCCTCCAAACTTTCTCTTAGAATATGACCTCCCTCCTTGATCTCATTAAAAGTTTGACATAAGATTAATTGTAATTGTGGGCTCAGTTCTTTATATAGCTTACCCGGGAAGCCATCAGGGCCCGTGGCTTTGTCATTTTTTAGATCCTTAATTGCTACACTGATCTCTTTCATAGAGAACGGCTCTAATATAATTTTTCCGGCTTCTGCGCTCAGCGATGGCAAGTTCAACTTTTGTAAATAAGACGCAATAGCCGAGGTCGTAGCCTCTGTAGGGTTTTCATAGGAAGCAATATTATACAGTTTGTCATAAAAGTCTGCAAATGCTTTCCCTATCTCCTCCGGCGCCTAAGCCTTGTGGCCATTATGATTAATATAAGGGATCCTGGAGGCTGCCAATTGACATTTAAGTTTTTTTGCCAACAAGGAATCCGCCTTGTTGCTCTTGGCGTACATAATTTGTCTAAATTTGGAAAGTGCCAACTGAACTCTTTGAGATTCAATGTCCTTATTCTGACTTTTCAAGTGTAAGATGTCTGTAGATAGAGTATTGTTAGGGGCTAGTTTGTTCTGTTTTTCTTTTATCCGAAGGTCGCACACCAATTTACCCGATGGTGCTCCTCTTTTTTTCCTGATTGCCGCCATTCTAGCAATACAAAATCCCCTTAGATAGGCCTTCAAAGCAGCCCATCTAATTTGGTGGGATGTTTGGCCTATGGGGTTGGTGATCAGAAAGTGCTCAACCCTGTCTGTGAGATCCTGTAGGAAAGTCCCCTCCTCCCATAAGGATTTGGGAAGTTTCCATAAATATTTGGCATATGAGGATCCGGCCACTCAAATAGAGAAAGACACTGCCTCATGGTCCGACCAAGGACAGCTGTGTATTCTGGAATCTACAATCTTATTCATGGTCCAAGAGTCTACAAAGAAATAGTAAAGTGTCGAGTAGGACCGATGGGGGGGGCGAAAAGTAGGAAAAGTCCCTCGAATCTGGAATCTCCACACATCATACAAAGAGTTTTGATAAATTTAAGTGTCTGAATTTAGGGGCCTAGGACTTGGAGAAGGGTTTAAGTGATTTAGTTTCTGGGAGATTTTTTATCAATAAGGGGGTCCCACTATGGTTCCTTGTTTCTTTTTTTTTTTTAACTTTTATTTATAACCAACATTGTGTTACAGTCATACAAATTACATGTCTTAGCGCCACGCAGGGCAATACATTGTATGATCATACAAAAAATAAACGCCACATTACTAAAATCACATTGACATTAAGTGGGATACACTAATATATTCTCTTCCATTGTCTTCTACATGTAATGGTTATCGTCTATAAGGTAGTTGCACACAACGTTGGAATTTTTCATTGTTTTTTTGAAAAAAACCTGACAACACTAAACAATAATGATAATGCAAAAAAGGAAAAAGAAGAGAAAAGAAAAAAAAGAAAAAAAAGAAAAAAAAAACCTGAATAATTCAACCAGAACTAATTTAGAATACTTTTTTCCTTTTTGCTCCCACATCAATCAAAAGAAGGCCATTTAAATGTAATAAATAGCTATATATCTTTTCTTGTATTCTTTATAACTCTAAAGAGAGAGAAAAAAAAAAAAAAAACCATCCTCCGGACCCGCAAGACTCAATCTTAGCTGCAATAGCTCACAATTTTATGGGATATCTCTGAAATTCCTTATCCAAGATCCGGGAAATACTTGGAGCAAGACTAGCTCAGCGAAGCTGGTAAAAGAGACAAATGGAGACAGAATCCGCTGCTGCAGTTGTAGTGAATAAGTTTTAATAGTGGGTGCCCATTCTACCAAGAATGTCTTAATTTTTTTTTTCTGAAGCCTGTGATAAATGAAAAGATTCATATATAATTTGGGATTGTATCCCTTTAAGAATTATTCCTAGGCTAGGGGGCCTCTTAGCAATCCAGGATTTGAAGATATTATATCTAACAATTAAAATAATGGTATTCAAAATCCGAATTTTAGAATCTGACATGGGATTAAATATCAAACATATTATATCTTGCAAAGAGAGCAGGTAAGCCCCATTATAGAGCCTATTAAACCAAAACTGGACTTTCTGCCATAGTTGTTTTATTTTGGGGCAGTGCCACAACATATGCATAAGATCTGCTTTACCATATGAGCACCACGGGCAATCGGCCCTTTTAAGAGGATAAAATTTCGCTAACCTGGCAGGAGATAGGTAAAATTTATTCATTTATTTAACATGAGATTCTTTCCAATTTACCGAGATAGGATAGTTAGCTACCAATTTGAGACTACGCGAGATCTTTTCTTGATCAATTGTAGGAATATAATTTGTCCATGAATTGACCATTTTCTCGCTCAACAGTATGCCCTGTTTAGTGAGCATAATATCATAGATTAAGGAAATTGATGTGTCTCCGATTATAAATTTTTGGATACAAATCTTGACCTCGGACCATTCAGATCTAACTGAGGAATACCAGCTTTGGGAACTAACATAATGACGAACCTGGAAATAGGCAAAACGGTTCCCAGTACCTAGCGAATATCTTGAGAGAATAGTTTCCCAAGGGAGAATCTGGGTTTGATCATCCAATAACTGATCAATATCCTTAAGGCCTCTGTCCTGCCACTCTAGAAATACCTTTTGGTCAATGCCTGGCAAGAAAAGGGGGTTACCTCTTATGGGTAAAAAATCAGAAAATGAAGGATTCAATGCTAGTATACCACAGAACTTCTGCCATGCATAAATCGGATTTTTGAAAGATTGTAATATAGAGACTTCTCGCGGTAGTTCTTGTAATGGGCAGTGTAAAAGAGCCTTCAAAGACCAAGGGTGGATTAATCTGGATTCATACTCAAAAGAGGTAATCCTATTCGTTTGTGCTAGCCAATCTATAACTACTTTAAGTAAAGGTGCAATATTGTAATATCTAATGTTAGGAAAAGCTAGACCAGCATTATAGAATTTTTGAGACAATTTTTCCAGTGATATACGTGGTTTTTTAGCTTTCCAAATAAACTTGGAAAACCAGGAATTCAATCTACTTACATCTTTATTTGTCAGCATTAATGGGAGATTTTGTAAAGGATAATGAATCCTTGGAAAAATTATAGTTTTGATCAGATTGACTGATGCAGTAATAGATAAGGGGAAAGCCTTCCATAGCTCAAGATCTTCTTTAATCTTCTGAAAGAGTGTATCAAGATTGGCTGAGTACCAATATTTGGGATTTTTATGAATCTCCAGCCCCAGATATTTTATAGTTGAGACTGTGCGAAACGTTAAATTAGTTTGTCGATTGGTTTCTTTACCTAGTCACATAAATTCGCTTTTATCCAGGTTGGATTTATACCCCGCGAAGGAGCTAAACTCCTCCAATATATTTATGACCTTAGGGATTGTGTCTCTGGTATTCTGCAAACATATAAGAATATCATCGGCATATAGTAAAACTTTTAAATTTGGGTCTAGATCTGGTATCCCCGGCAAGATTTCTCTCAATCTGGTTGCCAATGGTTCAAGAGCAATATTGAACAAAAGGGGTGAAAGGGGACAACCCTGTCTTGTTCCTCTTTCTAATATTATCTTAGGAGAAAGCGTTTGATTCACCAGCAGAAAAGATTTTGTCTTCAAATGGATTTTCTGAATAAAATGTAAGAAATTATCGGCAAAGCCAAATTTCTCTAAGGTTTTAAATAAGTGAGTCCAAGCTATGCTGTCAAAGGCCTTGACTGCGTCCAACATAAGGACTGCATTATCATTTAGATTATTTCTATCTTTGAACTGATCACTATTCCAGCTATAATCAACCAGCGTAGTTAATCTCCTAATATTCTTAGTAGAATTTCACGTGGCCATAAATCCGACCTGGTCGGGATGTATAAGTTTGTCCAAGCACCCTGCAAGCCTACAAGCGAGAATAGAAGTTAAGATTTTATAGTCCGCATTGAGGACTGAAATTGGCCTATAAGAGGCTGGATCTTCTGGGTTCTTCCCTTTTTTCAAGATAAGTGATATATTTGCAGCTGCGAACCGATCTGAAATTGGTTTGTTAGTCATATAATAACTATTAAACAATTTCTCTAAGACTGGTGTTATTTCTACCGCAAGACTTCTATAGAACTCTGCTGGAAACCCATCAGGGCCAGCGGCTTTATTCAATTTGGATGAACTAATGGCTTTTAATATTTCTTCGGAAGTGATCGGGGCATTCAGAGATTCTAGTTCTTCTTTCTGTAGCTGGGGAAGAGTAACCTTATCCCAGAAGTTATCTTGGTTAGTGGAGTTACATTCCTGTTTAGAATATAATTGCTTATAATACTTGAAAAAAACTCCACATATCTCTTCTGTATTAATATATCTTATATCTCCTTCCTTAATACTAGAGATCAAGTTCTTCTTCTTCCTTGCTTTAACTAGTCTCGCTAGATTTTTAGCAGAGCTACCGTGAAAGCTTCTAAAATGTAAATTGATTTTGGTCTCATCTTCTAAGTGTTTTTTATCTACAGATATGTCCCTCTCCTTTCTAAGAGCTATATATTTATTCCAATTCCTAGTGGATCGATCTCCATGATATTTTTTGTAAGCATTTTTAACCTGGTTGGTAAGTTGCAAGTCTCGGGCACGTTGTTTCTTATTTTTAATATCCAAAAATGACATAATTTCACCACGTAAGACTGCTTTTGATGCCTCCCAAAAAGTTTCAATCTAATAAAAATAAGAAATATTACGTGTACTATAGTCCTTCCAAGACTGCTTTAACCAATGGCTAAATCTAGGATTGTTGTAAAGATAACGTGGATAAAAAAAAAGCCCTGGGAGTTTTAAATTTATTACTGTCATGGTATTTCAATATTAAGGATATGATTGAGTGGTCCGAGGTCATGATCTCACCAATTCCAGCCTCCACTTTACAAATCGAAAGTGATTCGGAGATTAAAAATAGATCTATCCTGGTGAAAGTCCTGTGTGCTTTAGATTCACACGTGAAGCCTAATGAATCCGGGTTAAAGGACCACCATATATCAGTAAGATGTAATTTGCTGCAAAATTTAATAAAATATTTAGAACTTCTCCTGTTCTCTGGAAGATTCTTCTGAGAGAATATATCGATTTCTGGGTGCATAGTCAAGTTAAAATCACCACCTATTATAAGGTTCTCTTTTATATAAGGAAAAAGTTTAACTTTAACGGTCTCCCAAAAATCACTACAGAATTTATTTGGGCCATACACATTGCAGAGAACATATTTAGTTTTATTAATGAAAATTTGAATTAAAATAAACCTTGCAGTGATATCCGTCTCCACCTGAATAATCTTATACTCCAGCGCTTTATTAATCAAGATTGCCACTCCACATTTTCTCCTGCTTGAAGAGGAGGCAATTACCTCTCCCACCCATTTTATCTTGAGCTTAGAGACTTCCTGTTCTGTGAGATGAGTCTCTTGAATAAAAGCAATATCTGGTTTTTGTTTGGCCAGTAATTTGATAATCAACTTACGTTTCATAGGAAAGACAATCCCCCCTACATTCCAGGATAAGAATTTAATATCCATTACCGGTCCTTACCGGCACAAATAGATAAAGATTCCTCTTGCGGGCCCGGATTAGAAAAACAAGAAAGAAAAGAAAAAGAAAAAAAAGACACATAAGAATATCTGGCTCTCTTTCAAACATAAATTACCATAAAAGAAATGAGAGATTTTAGTACCTAATACGCTGTTCATTTTGTAAGGAATCAGGTAGAAACCTTGAATAGTTGGGAAATAAGTTATTATTCACTTATAAATTTTTTAATCTCTCCCAGCTCTCGGAAGGTTTTTCTGGCGCCGTCTTGTTCAACAATTACGCTGGCAGTATATACCATCCACGCATTATATCCTTTATTAATGAGTTGCGAGCAGAACGGTGCCATTAGCTTCCTTTTTGAAGAAGTTTCTACCGAATAATCTTGGAATAATAGAATTCTATTCCAAACATAAGTGGTTCACTTCTTTTTTTAAATAATCTAAGATATTCAATCTTGTCTTGGTAATTCAGGATTCTAAAGATGCACATTCTATTTCTGCGAGATCCCTCAGCCTGGGCATTTTTAATGCCCGTTCTGTGTGCTCTCTCTATGACAATGGGAAGCCTTTGCTGGGGAAAACCTAGAGCTTGGGGCAATGTGTAAGATGTAAAATGGTATAAATCCTGAAATTCAGAGGTCTCAGGAAGGCCAATGATTCGAATATTATTGCGTCTGGAACTATCTTCAAGATCGTCCAGACGCGATTGTAGGTTGGCGATCCTAGAGTTCTGCTTGGATATAATATCATCTTGCACATTGGCTTGATCTTCTAGCTCAGAAACTCTATTCTCCATTTCTAACATTCTATTGGAGAATTGTTTAACCTCCACTGAGAGGTTAGAGATTACTGATGAAATTGTGCCTAATTCGGTCTTTATTATCTCAAACTGTGGGGTGAAGAGATCAGTTAAATGGGTAATTAACATCTGCGTGTCGTTTGTATTAGCTAATGTCTCACTAGAGCTATTTAAACTGGGGTCACCCAGCTTGGTTTTTTGTCTCTGCCTTTAGCCGGCATTCTGGGTGAGGGTGCTTTGGCTTGAGTGACAAATCTTTCCATAGAAGACTCAACACAACCAAGAAAAAAAAAAAAAAAAAAAAAAAGAGAGAGCTAGAAGGGGGTACTCTAAATCTGTTGATTCCTGACTACTATCTAATCTACTGCCCTCCTGGTTCTCCTAGTCGTGTTTATTGAAAAAGTGGATAAAAAAGACAGTGTGAAGAAAAAACTAGAAAAAGAAACAATGCAACTACAAAAAAAGGTGTGGATGTGAAAGTGACAATTATCTACTCCCTATTGTGGGAGGTGGAAGTGTGTGCAAAAAAAAAAAATGTTCTAACGTGCTACTCTCCTGTCTTCAGGGATTGGTGTGAAAAATTACTATGTCTACTTTTTATTGTGAGGTATAAAAATATATACCCCCCCAAAAAAAAAAAAAAAATACTCCAACGTGCTTCTCTCCTATCTACAGAGAGTAGTGAAAAAAGTGACTATCAACTATTTCCTGTTGTGGGGTGTAAAAATATATGCCCACACAAAAAAAAATAAAAAAAAATACTCCAACGTGCTTCTCTCCTATCTACAGAGAGTAGTGAAAAAAGTGACTATCAACTATTTCCTGTTGTGGGGTGTAAAAATATATGCCCACACAAAAAAAAATAAAAAAAAATACTCCAACGTGCTTCTCTCCTATCTACAGAGAGTAGTAAAAAAAGTGACTATCAACTATTTCCTGTTGTGGGGTGCAAAAATATATGCCCACACAAAAAAAAAAAAAAAAAATACTCCAACGTGCTTCTCTCCTATCTACAGAGAGTAGTAAAAAAAGTGACTATCAACTATTTCCTGTTGTGGGGTGCAAAAATATATGCCCACACAAAAAAATAAAATAAAAAAATAAAATACTCCAACGTGCTTCTCTCCTATCTACAGAGAGTAGTGAAAAAAGTGACTATCAACTATTTCCTGTTGTGGGGTGTAAAAATATATGCCCACACAAAAAAAAAAAAAAGTGAATTAATAGATTAATACTCCAGTGTCTTGTTTATTAAGCTATACTTAACTAGGTTTGTATAGTAAACAAGATTGATTAATTTCAATTAACCACTCATTTTAGATGATAAGGATTTAGAGAGTATACATTTTAAGTGATGTAAACCATTTAACATACTAGTTCACCCATTTGCAAAGGAGAATAATACAAAAGAGCAAACTCAAGAATTATGCAGATTCCACTATTACAACTCTTATCTCCCCATAGATAGAATTGTAACAGAAAATATCAATAAACCATTTCTCCTACTATGGATAGATACATAATATAATACACTCTCTTTAGAATACGTTACACAGGGATATAGTTTACAAACAAACGTTATAATTCTGCCCTTTTTTTAGTATTGGTCTGCATGTATTCTTGAGCAAATTTTTAGCTGTTAATCCCAGTTAGATTAATATCAATTATCAAGTAGGCAGATTTCTTTTTTTTTTTTTCCCCCTTTTCCCCTGGAATCCTAAAAAAAAAAAAACAGGCTAGAATATCTTTATATAATACCAGGGACCATAAATAAGAATCCTAGTATCTACAGATTCATTAAGTTAGTGTTATGTTCCTGTCCCTTTAAATCAGGATGTTCAGGTATTCACATTCCTATATAAGGCCCCTCCTCCAGTCTACCTATGCTTGGTAATTTGTATTCACTTAGCTATAAGCTGAGCAACAACGAAGACACCTTGCTGATATTCCTAACCAAGGAATTTACTCTTAGTAACTACAATTGCTGTGTGCTTTTCAACTTTGGATCGTCATATATCAGGTTTCCTTGTTTTGACCGGAATCCTCAAAGTATCTCTTACTTGTTAATTCTGTTTCTCCCGGCTTATACATTGAAGCCGTGTATCGGCGTCTGACGTCACCGTAAGTCTCTGGAGCTCTCTCTCACTCTGGCTGCAAACAACCAACTCCTGTGCTTAATAGCAACTCACCTTGAAGCTGCGGTAACCGTTACTATTTCTTACTCTCTGAAGGTGGTAACGTATTATACCTTAATTCACTTACTACTTTAAAGGACTTTCCTGCATGTTTTACAGTGTGACGCTTATGCAAATACAGCTACCTTTAACTATCTGATTGCCTGTAATATCTATCGATTCAGCTTGACGAACTGTGCTTAATTATTCTATGTGCCTTATCAAATAATCATACTGTTGGTTGTGAAGGACTGCCTGCTGTTTACATGAATACTAACAACGTTATAGACTAACTAAGGACTGCCTGTTAACTAAAAACAACATAACCTGTTATAGAGCTCTCCTGCTTAATTTATATAGAAACACCTCCTGGTTGCAACCTGTGTTATTTGAGGCTGACATTCACCTACTAACACTTAATCTTATATTTATCTTTCTTTTATCTACTATCTCTATAATTATCTGCATATTGCAAACTGCTATTGCAATCGGGATAATATACCTTTAAATCTCATTTCCTCCTCTCTGCATAATTATCTGCATATTGCAAACTGCTATTGCAATCGGGATAATATACCTTTAAATCTCATTTCTTTCACTCTGCATCCATGCAGCAGTGACCCTCAGATCTATGAGCAAAAACTAGGTTCTTGATTACATCTAATGAACCTAAAGGTTTGGTGTGAGACTGAGTGGTCCTGCAGTTAAGGATATCAAATACTTGCACCTAACATAACATATTACCAAGCCTAACATATATCCTACAGCATGGATATCAGTGAACTTACAAACCGTGTTGGTTCCCTTGCACAAAGCATGGACCATATGCTACAAGGCCTCAGAGAAATTAAAATTGAAAATGATCACATTAGGAAGTTTATTAATGAGCATTTATCTGATAAACCTGCTCCTATTGATTTAACACCTGAACCAATTGTATCTCCACCTGAAAAATTCTTTGGTGACAGGACTCAGTTTAGAGAATTTAAAAACTCCTGTACTTTGTATTTTTCTTTAAAACCCCGAACCTATGCATCTGATCGAGTCAAAGTTCTAACGGTCATCTCATATCTCAGAGGAGAGGCTAAATCATGGGCTAACTCCTTCTATGAGAACAATGACCCCATATTGGACTCCTTAGATGCCTTTTTCTCTGCCATGTCCCTATTATATGAAGACCATCATAAGCAGAATACTGCTGAGACTGCTCTTAGGAGCCTACGACAAGGTAAAAGAGCAGTAGAAGAATATATCACGGACTTTAAAAGATGGGCACCAGACACCCAATGGAATGAACCTGCTCTGAGAAATCAGTTCAGAACAGGTCTTTCTGAAACATTAAAAGATGAATTAGCCTGTGGTGCAGTTCCTGTGGAATTAGAGAATCTTATGACCTTATGTATCACTGTTGATAGAAGGATAAGAGAACGTAGATCTGAAAGGGCACTATCTGATCCTGTTGTCAAGAAAATCCCGGTATACCATCCTGTGGTCACTGCACCATCTAAATCAAATGATGAACCTATGGAAGTTGCTGTCATGAGGGGTCCTCTAAAACCAGAGGAAAAAGCCAGAAGCAAGCTACATAACTTGTGTTTATATTGCGCAGCAAAGGACCATGCTGTTAGAGACTGTCCTGTGCTTATCAGACAGAAGAGGGGTAAGAATCTTCAACACCAAAATTGCCTTAATAAATTGTCTGCGCTTACCACTCATTTACCAATTTCTGTTCTTTTGCAGTGGCGTCTACAGAAGACAAAAACCCAGGCCGTTATTGACTCTGGTGCATCTGGGAATTTCATTGACCAAGCATTTGTAACAAAACATAAAATACCCACAATAAAAAAAGATAGTGCACAAGCCATAAGATTGGTTGATGGTTTTCTTATGAATACGGGGCCTATCACCCATCACACTACACCCTTACAAGTTATCACACAGAAGGGCCATACTGAGACATGTACATTTGACATTTTGCCCTCTAGTTTATACCCGTTAATTTTTGGTATCAATTGGTTGATAAAGCATGATCCTGATATTTCTTGGAAGCAAGGTGTTGTGAATTTTAATTCCACTTACTGTAAGGAAGTCTGTTTTCCCAAAGCTTCTGTGTGTTGTATGACTGATCATGTTTTACCTGAATGTTATAAAGAATTTTCTGATGTGTTTGACAAAGTAGAAGCTCAGAACTTACCCCCCCATAGGTCATATGACTGTCCGATAGACTTACTACCGGGCAGTTCCATTCCCTTTGGTCATATATACCCTATGTCAGAACCTGAATTGGTTCATTTGAAACAGTACTTAGAGGATAACCTTAAGAAAGGTTTTATAAGACCTTCCACCTCTCCAGCGGGTGCTGCAATGTTTTTTGTTAAAAATAAGGACGGATCACTTCGTCCTATTATCGACTACAGACAACTTAACAAATGTACCAAGAAAAACAGGTACCCACTCCCACTTATCCCTGAACTTATAGAACGGTTGCAAGGAGCTAAAATTTACACAAAATTAGATCTTAGAGGAGCTTATAACTTGATAAGAATGAGGAAAGGCGATGAGTGGCTAACAGCTTTCCGCACACGTTATGGACTGTATGAATATACAGTAATGCCTTTTGGGCTGTGCAACGCTCCTGCAACGTTCCAGTGTTTTATAAATGACGTATTTCATGACTTACTTGATGTCTGTATGGTCATTTATTTAGATGACATTTTAATCTATTCTGACAATATAACAAACCATCACACCCATGTCAAGCTTGTTTTGTCCAGACTTCGTACACACCATCTCTATGCCAAGTTAGAGAAATGCATTTTTAATACCACTACTATCTCCTTCTTAGGATACCAGGTTTCCCCTTCTGGTATCGCCATGGAAGCAAACAAAGTGGAAGCTATTACTAACTGGAGCACCCCCCGTACAAAAAAAGATGTTCAGAGATTTCTTGGGTTTGCAAACTTCTATAGGAAGTTTATCAAGGGCTTTTCTGAGATTGCTAGACCCTTGACTAAATTAACTCAGAAAAAACCTGGTTTCTCTTGGAATATACATGCTGAGAACGCATTTAAAATATTAAAGGAGAGGTTTGTAACAGCACCGATACTCAAATTCCCAGATCCCAGTTTACAGTACACGCTTGAGGTTGATGCTTCTGAGTACGCTCTTGGAGCTGTACTCTCACAAAGAGTTTCACCCAAGGAAGCACTGCATCCAATATCATATTACTCTAGGGTAATGAGCTCAGCCGAGCTAAATTATGCTATTGGTGAAAAAGAGCTTCTCGCTATAAAATCAGCACTAGAGTTTTGGAGACACCTCCTTGAGGGTACTAAACATACTATTCTTATACTTACGGATCATAGAAACCTTGAATATTTAAAAACCAGCAAAACGTTAACATCTAGACAAGTTAGATGGAGCCTCTTCTTCTCAAGATTTGATTTTACCATCACTTACCGCCCAGGTTCCAAAAATACAAAAGCAGATGCGCTTTCAAGGAAGGATCCAAAACCTCAACATTATATACCTCCAGATTCTATCATTCCACAAAATAAGTTCATTGGATTAACTTCAATCACTGAAACCTCTATAAAAGAGTATCAGAGAGCAGATCCAAAACTCCCATTAGCAGATCTACAAAAACACAGTAGTAATCTGTATTACCATGGAAACCAGATATACATTCCAGAACCTCTACGTAATGAATTGATGCATTCTGCACATGATTCTCTCCTTTCAGGACATCCTGGACTTCATAAAACACTACGCATACTTCAAAGAGACTATTGGTGGCCCAATATGAAAAGTTCTGTCTCTTCTTACATTCGATCCTGTTCTGTCTGCGCTACTTGCAAACATACTAGAACTCGTCCTTATGGACTTCTACTTTCATTACCAGTTCCTGAAAGACCCTGGAAGGACATAGCAATGGACTATATAGTGGAGCTACCCCCATCCTCTAACCATAACACAATTCTAGTCATTGTTGATCTGTTTTCTAAAATGGCACACTTTATCCCACATATGGGTTTACCAACCGCATCCGAAACAGCCATACTGTTCTTGAATCATGTTGTAAAGTTACATGGACTACCCGACTCCATCACGTCTGATAGAGGATCTCAATTCACCTCTAAGTTCTGGACTCAGTTATGTTCTATTCTCAAGATTACTAGGAGATTAAGTACTGCTTATCATCCCCAGACTAATGGTCAGTGCGAAAGGACTAACCAGTCTCTTGAACAGTATCTGAGATGCTATTGTACCAACCAACAGGATAACTGGTTCGCTCTGCTGCCTACTGCAGAATTTGCACATAATAACATGACCAACGCATCCACAAAAACTTCGCCATTCTATATTAATTATGGTTTTCACCCTTCATATCATCTTTTCCACAGAACCGATTCCTTGCTACCTACGGTTGATCAGACAGTTAATACTATTGCTGAGGGTTTTTCTGTTCTCAAAACAACCTTACAAGAAGCTCAAGCTTCACAGAAACATCATTATGATTTAAGACGCTCAAAACCCCCTCCTTATAAACCTGGGGATAAGGTTTGGCTAAGTACCAAACACCTGAAACTCTGTATTCCAAGTAAAAAGCTTGGAAGTCTCTTCATAGGTCCCTATGACATAGTTAAGGTTGTTAATCCAAATGCTGTGACTCTTCAGCTGCCTCCTTCTCTCAGGATACATCCTACATTCCATGTGTCCCTCCTGAAACCTTTCTCTCCGATAAGGGATCCCCCTCATCCTTCATTGACTAACCCTCCAGTTGTGGATGATGTTGAGTATGAGGTGGATTCTATTTTGGACTCTCGTTTATACCGCAATCAACTCCAGTACCTGGTACGATGGAAAGGTTTTGGGGCTGATGAGGACTCCTGGGAACCATACTCTAATTTGTCGGCACCCCGTCTTCTTTCAATTTTTCATCGAAGACATCCCGACCGACCCAAGCCTTGATCCGCGGAGCGGCTCTTTTTAGGGGGGGCGTCCTGTTATGTTCCTGTCCCTTTAAATCAGGATGTTCAGGTATTCACATTCCTATATAAGGCCCCTCCTCCAGTCTACCTATGCTTGGTAATTTGTATTCACTTAGCTATAAGCTGAGCAACAACGAAGACACCTTGCTGATATTCCTAACCAAGGAATTTACTCTTAGTAACTACAATTGCTGTGTGCTTTTCAACTTTGGATCGTCATATATCAGGTTTCCTTGTTTTGACCGGAATCCTCAAAGTATCTCTTACTTGTTAATTCTGTTTCTCCCGGCTTATACATTGAAGCCGTGTATCGGCGTCTGACGTCACCGTAAGTCTCTGGAGCTCTCTCTCACTCTGGCTGCAAACAACCAACTCCTGTGCTTAATAGCAACTCACCTTGAAGCTGCGGTAACCGTTACTATTTCTTACTCTCTGAAGGTGGTAACGTATTATACCTTAATTCACTTACTACTTTAAAGGACTTTCCTGCATGTTTTACAGTGTGACGCTTATGCAAATACAGCTACCTTTAACTATCTGATTGCCTGTAATATCTATCGATTCAGCTTGACGAACTGTGCATAATTATTCTATGTGCCTTATCAAATAATCATACTGTTGGTTGTGAAGGACTGCCTGCTGTTTACATGAATACTAACAACGTTATAGACTAACTAAGGACTGCCTGTTAACTAAAAACAACATAACCTGTTATAGAGCTCTCCTGCTTAATTTATATAGAAACACCTCCTGGTTGCAACCTGTGTTATTTGAGGCTGACATTCACCTACTAACACTTAATCTTATATTTATCTTTCTTTTATCTACTATCTCTATAATTATCTGCATATTGCAAACTGCTATTGCAATCGGGATAATATACCTTTAAATCTCATTTCCTCCTCTCTGCATAATTATCTGCATATTGCAAACTGCTATTGCAATCGGGATAATATACCTTTAAATCTCATTTCTTTCACTCTGCATCCATGCAGCAGTGACCCTCAGATCTATGAGCAAAAACTAGGTTCTTGATTACATCTAATGAACCTAAAGGTTTGGTGTGAGACTGAGTGGTCCTGCAGTTAAGGATATCAAATACTTGCACCTAACATAACAGTTAGGCAGAAATCCACAATATGTAAGATACTATAACTGTATCAGAGTAGGCTAAGGCAATACTTTTCAATTTGCAAGGCTCACATTCAAAGTCAGTCTTTAGCCTCAGTCTTACCGCTGCAGCCACAAAGGGTGTCAAAAGTGAAAAGTCCGACTTACAGCTCTTCCTTCTCCCAGCTATATATCAGTTTATTCTCTTCTCACCGTAATTCTTTATCTGACTCCTTTTCTTTGTGCCTCGAAGCTGCAGAGATTTCCTGCTTGTTGCGCCTTAACAGGGCGCTGCTGACTTGAATATGTTTCTGTATCACGCTCCGGCCGGTGTCTGGGTTTGTTAAGCCTCAGCTGGTTAGGGCTTGCCACTGACCTCCTAAGCGTGTCCTTTGCCGGTTATTGTAAGGGACCGGTTACCTCCGGTCACAGCACAGCTTCTAATAGATCCGTCACCTCCGCTTTAGGCTTCTCCGTCTCTCTTATACCGTCTATAGCGGGATGAATAAGCGGGTGTCCTGTCACACGCTGCCTGGACCTGATATCGAGAGGCTTCCTCCTGCACCAAACAACTATCCGAGTAAAGAAGCCGGAGCCTGCAATCCTACAACGGGGACCGGTAGGCTATCCAAAGTTTACCCTCTTTCTTTGGTTTTAGCAGAATACGGGTATTTAGAAGCAGCAAAAGTTTCCTTTTCCTCCCAGAGAGTCTGTAGGAGAATTAGCCTTGATGAAGTTAAAATTTTCAGCGAAGAAATCGCTTAGCTACATCAGCTTTCTGAGACTCCAAACTCGGGCGGGCCATAGCCTCGCAGAGCGCCACACAACAATCCTGGGTACTTCTCCCAGGCAAGCGGCTAAGAGCGGGGAGACGGTAGAAAGGTGTTCTCTCACCACACCTGTGTGCAGCAGGTAGACTGCACAGCTCCTCCCCCAACGGAAGTCTCTACCCTGGTTCCTTGTTTCAATCTCTCTGCCAGAGCAAGAATCCTACGTATAAATCTTAATTGGCCCTGATTAGGGGCATAAATATTAACTAGAGTTTGTTAAGTTTGCATACTAGAATGGGGAACCTACCCTCTGGATCACTCTCAACATAAATCTGATGGAAGGCTACATGTTTGCTGATTAAAATTGAGACTCCTCTAGTCTTCTCCTGATACACTGAATTAAATACCCATGGGTATTGTGGAAATTTGAAAGTTGGAACTTAATTAGCAGCTCAGTGTGTTTCCTGGATATAAATCACGTAACTAGAAAGTTTCTTCATAAAATTATGAAGGATACTTCATTTAGTCAGGGCATTTAGACCCTTAGTGTTTAGCGTGATGAATCGGAGACTAGATGTTGTGCACATGTTACTTTCTCCCCACTCAATCGGAGGAGAGAAAGAAAAATAAAAAATAAAAATAAAAAGGAGGGAAGGGGTGGCCGATTGCTTAGGCCAAGACTATACCTCTTAAGGAAGTCGAGAGTTGGCTCTTAAGGATACGGGTGGAAGACCCAAGTCGGCCTAATATTTTAGCGGTATCGGTTACTGAATCAACCGTATGAAAATAACTTATAAGTAACTGAATTAGTTAAAATGGAGTCCAGACAGGCACACACTTAACTAATTATAGATGGATATATAGGTCAAGAGAATCTGCGTTCTTTTGTTTACTGTAGTAAACTTTTTTTATCCTATCAGAAGGAGGGGGAAATGGACTATAGATCTTTATCAAGATACTGAATAACTAGGAGACAACTGGCCAGGGAATATAAAAAAAAAAAAAAAAAAGCAATTCTATGGGGTACAAACTACCTCCATATTCTGTAAATTGAATCTCATTTACTACCTTACTGTTGGGTGTAATCAAAGTAATGCTAAGACTATGGGCATATCTGCATACCCAAATGAAGTGGGAAGCATGGGCTATCACCACGTCATAGTGGCCTATTGTTGTAAACATAAATGGGCATATTTTTACTGCAGGGAGCTCCTGTTAGTAATTTTACCAACCACCGTTATTCCCCAGAGGTTTTCAGCAACACAGGAAAAGTCCCCTTCGGCTGGTAAATAGGGTCCCTCTGACCACGTGTCCGACCTATACTATGATCCTAGTCCTAGTAGCAGGGAAAGATTTTGTCTGATGTCCCAATGGCCACTATACTGTGACCGGTAGTTGAAGAAGCAGCCTGCAGCCACCTTCTGCCCAAATCAGTGATCAAGAGAGATCCTGAAAATAGTGTGTGCTGTGTATTTAAGTTGCGTAAGTTAGGGCCCCCTTTACTCACAGTTGCTGTTCCAGAGCTCCTAATAATGGCCCGCTGTGCTGTTATAAAAATCCACAGCCTGCTCACTCGAAAATGTTATACTCCCTCTGGGAATCAGTGTCCAAATCGCACCGGAGTGGGCCCCCTGTTCTCCGGATCAAGGTGACTTGATGATGTCAGCTGCGTGGGTGACCGGGTCTCACCGCAGTGCGTTACACCACCAACTAGGCCTCAGATGGTTTTCAGTGAGAGGTCCGCTACACCTTAATTATAAGTCTGGTAGGATATATATCTATATATATATATATAACCAGTGGTTTTGGGCACTTTCAGGCAGAAATTAATAGTGTAATATTATTTATAAAATATTCCAGCACTGAGCTCCTGATATGTGAGTCTGCACCGACCGGCCCGTTTTTATTTAAAAATAAATAAATAATAATAATAATAATAATTCTGCTGTGTAGGATTCATTTTTAAAAAAAGGTTTTTCTGTAGGGTAGCTGCCCCCCCTCAACACCCAACCCCTCACCCTCTCCCAGATCGTTAATATTTTTTATTCCCACCCTCTCTCCCACCGAGTCCCACCATGTGCCTTCATTTCACTTTTTCACTTGTGGGTTCCCAAGCGTCAAGTGCGCACCCATCCACGCACACACGCATGCACGCGTGCACCCACATGCTATCCCGCCCCCCTCCTCTACTGATGGCCGCCCACCTGCCTCCCTGGACAAGCTCCCACCCACCAATGAACATAGCCATCAATAGCCGATGCAGAGAGGGCCACAGAGTGTCTCTCTCTGCATCGGACTGTTAAAAACAGTTATTGCAGGATGCCTCAATATCGAGGCATCACTGCAATAACAGGAAAGTGGCTGGAATCGATCAGGATCGCTACCACCGCTTTCAAAGACCAACGACGTACAGGGTACGTCCTTGGTCGTTAAGGACATTTTTTTGGAGGACGTACCCTGCACGTCGTTAGTCATTAAGGGGTTAAAGTAAATACCTGGGTTTACTGCTTAGTGTTGCCACTTGCCTACAGCAAAAATAACGGTGAGAGTGACGGGGTGAGCTATGCTGGTGAAACTATGGATTAAAGGGACACGGGTAAAACGGACATTACCCAAGCAGCTGTGGGAAAATCCCGATGTATGGTAATAAATCCCCTCAGCTTGTGGAGTCATAGCATCTAACATATATAGCATGCACTGTAATATTCCCATCTTCACTATCTTTTTTGCCTCCTCCTGGGGGGGTCAAAGAGGGCAAGCCCCCCTTTTAAAACTTATTCCCAATGGTTCACTTGGGGTGGATGCCAGATGATCGGGAGGCGCATTTTTTTAACCCCCCAGGCAGAGGCAAAAAAAAAAATTGTAGATGGGGGAATCATAGTACACCGGGTTTTACCCACAGCCGCTTGGGTAATGTCTGTTTTGCTCGAGTAATCCTAGGTTTACCCAGATTTCTTACTTTACCTTAACATATACATGTAGTAGCAAAAATATCTTGATTAATGTATATAAAGATGTTTTATGTTACCACTAGTTTACATAGTTTACAACAGCAATGGAATCTAGGTTCTAGGTAACGTGCACTGTATAAAGCCACGTTTCTCAACAGCCCAGCCGTGGCCCACTACCAGGCCGCATCTACACTGCTGGTGGGCCGCGACCCAACATACCCTCGCTGCTCACTCTGACAGGCCTGCACTCCACACATCTGAAATGCCAGAGTGCCATTGCGCATGACCGCTTGTGCACTGTGCGTATGTAGCGGTGGTTCAGCGGCAGCATGATGAGGAGAAGATGGATCAGACCTTAGGTAAGTAAGCCCACTGACACCAATGAAGTTTGCATTTAAGCTATACTGGTTAAAGAGAGTTATTGAAAAACCAATGCGCTAGATAAGATCAAAGCTACACATAGAAAACAGGCAATCCCTAAGCCTGAAAAAACAATCAGAGGAAAAAATGGATTATATGTGAGCGCCTATAAGTGTAAAACACAAATGGCAATAGATCTTTTTATAATGGCTTCTTTAGTATAATCTATTTTAATTTTATATATAAAAATTTTATTTCTTTTTTTTTTTTTTTTATAAATAAGGTTAAAAATATTATTAGGGTAAAAGGTCCAAAACAATAATTGTAATAAGAATGATAAAAGACTATAAGTAATATATAATTGTTTATTGGTAAAATTTGACTTAATTATTAATTCATAAAAAGATAATAGTTTAAAGAAAAGATGAGTAATACACACAAACAATGTTAAAATATGTCTCCCTGTTGGTACCAATCAGATATCTAAACTAATGGTGATAATACTATCAGAAATATAAAAAGAATATAAAAGGAATCTTAAAATATTACCCTATGTATATCCTATGTAAAAAAGTAATGGCACTCAGAAGTAATAATAGTCTATTTCAGAAACATATAATTCTGATGTTCTTTTAGGAGTAATCCTCTCCTGTTGTTAATACTTCTAAAGTCTGTGCACAAAAAGAAAAAGTTACCACAATATGCCTTCAGGCAAAATGAGATGAATCCTCCAGTTGTCCGTTTAAACAACTTTGCAAAACGCCTTTTAGATAGACTGTTTCCAAACAAGGCACTCCTAATCAAAGTAGTTTCAAATCGAAACTGGTTGTATAACAAAATCTGCTGCCGATGTTTGTCCGTTTGCAGGAGACGCCAAACTGTCCCATGTTGGTTCCTTGGACACGCCCACAAGTGCGGGAAATGACATCAGCGGTTTGGTTCCTGACTTCCTTGGCAGCGTCCTTAGCAGCTTCCTTGGTCCTAGTGTGTCAATCGTGTATCATCCGTGTATTGACAACGCGTTTCAGCTCCTTGGAGCCTTTGTCAAGCCATACCGGATGATACTGTTAGGGTCTTTTTATACCTCTGGTGTCATTGCTAGATTACTTAATTATTAATTGAGGCATTAAACATGTTAAAAGCGCTGGCTAGAGACTGTCCCTATCTAACCCTCATCATCTGACCCTTAGGGATGTTGTTTTTCCATAATTGGTGGTGGCAGCTGGTTGAATGTATAAAGTTGTTACTGTCAACCGGTTTAAAATACGTTCTTGTATTCAATTTTCCTTGCTCTACATAAATTTGTAAATCTAAAAAATTTAAACTTTCCCTACTCATTTCTTTAGTGAATCTAATATTATGGCTATTGCTGTTCTTGTTGTTAAAAAAATTCTCTAGAGATTCTGGTGTTCCTCTCCAAATAATAATTACATCATCTATGTACCTTTTAAAGAGGACTAGGCTCGCACCCAGTTCCTGGGTAGCTAAAAATTGTTGCTCCCATAGGCCCATGAAAAGATTTGCGTAACTGGGTGCGAACCTAGTCCCCATAGCAGTCCTGCATATTTGTACATAATAGGAATCATCAAAATGAAAATAATTATGGTTCAAGATGAAGTCTATGCTATCCAAAATAAATTCTCTCTGTTCCTTTTGAATTGTAGAATCCTTGCTTAAAAAATACTTAACTGCCTCTAAGCCTTTTGAATGTTCAATTATTGTGTAGAGCGATGTAACATCGCAACTTACTAACCACATTTCCTCTGTCCATGTTACATCTTCCAAAAGTTTTATTACTTCTGTTGAATCTTTTAAATATGAATCAAGAGATACTACATACTTTTGTAGATATCTATCCACATATTGTGATAGGTTGGCAGTTACTGAATCTATGCCTGATATTATTGGCCTGCCCGGTGGGTCTGTAAGGGACTTATGTATCTTAGGTAAGATATAGAAAACTGGGATTCTTGGTGTTTGTTTTAGAAAGGAAATCGTATTCTTTTTCATTTATGACTTCAAAAGTTTTGTATTTATTCAGTAATGTTTTTAATTCCCAAATATAAAATGTAGTAGGGTTAATTTTACTCTTTTTATAGGTATTTACATCTTTGAGTAAGTTGTCACAGATTATCATGTAGTGTATTTTATCTAAAATAACAATCCCACCCCCCTTGTCTGCACTTTTAAAAATGATTTCATTATTATTTTCTAATTCTTTAATCAAATTTTCTTGTTTCTTTGACAGATTATATTTCACACTGTTAATTTTCTTTTCAGGTATATTTTTTATATCGTTTATAATTAATCTTTCAAAAGTCTCTAGTGTTGTCCCCTTTTCATGTTTGGGGTAGAATGAGGATTTGTTCTTTAAACCGGAATGTATAAACCCATTGGTATTAGGAATAGTTTTTATAGGTTGTTGTACTTCCCTCTCTAAGGCATTTTTTGCAAAATATCTCTTCAATGTTAGAGATCTGATAAATTTATTTGCGTCTATATACGTATTGAATTTGTTAATTTTTGCAGTAGGGGCAAACGAAAGGCCTTTTAATAGAATACTTTTTTTCTTCATCTTTTAGAGTATAGTTACTCAAATTATAAATGCCATTCTCCTTATTATTATTTACTTCTTTCTTTTGTCTGTTGGCTTTTTGTAAGCCTATTCCCCGTTTTCCTCTCCTCCTGAATAGTTTCTCTTTCTTTGGCCTGATCTTTGTTCTTTTGGTTCTAACACTGGTTCGTTGTATGTGTTCTGTCCTCTCCCTAAAAAATTATGATTTGTAGCTGTTGAGGAATTAGCATGGCTTTGTGTGTGTCTTTCTATCTGTAAGCTATGATTATCTACTAAGTCCTTCTCTCTTTCCAATGGAGCAAATCTATTATATAGCGGAACATTATTCTCTCTGATCTCTCAATGTTATGATTTCTCCAATCGTAATCTCTATCATAATTCCAATTTTCATTATAATTTCTATTTCTGTTATTATGCCTATTGTCCCCCTCTCTTTGTGGGTTATGGGAGTTTTGTCTATTTTCTCTATATTGTTCATCTCTTCTTTGGTTTTGAAAACATACTCTATTTTCACTATTGTTAGTGGTTTCATTATATGAATTCCTTTGATGGTTGTGTTTAACAACATTCCATTCAGTTCTATAGTTATTATAGTTAGTTTTAGCTCTGGTTCCTTGTTGCACTACATCTCTATTTGTATTTACATTTACCTCAGTCTTTTCTTGTGAGTATTGTGTATTATTCCTAAATCTATTATGACGCCACCTATGTGTTGTGTATGAGTCAACATAGTTACCTTCCTCAAATTGTTTATAATCCTGATCGTCTCTTTCAAATTTGTCCATTTTTATTTTTAGGAGGTAGCTTTTTAATTCTTCCATATTGTCTTTAATTTTCTTCTCACTATTTCTATATTCTAATGTCTCTTTAAATTTGCTTAGTTTTAATTCTATCTCATTTATTTCATTACCTAAGTTTATTTAAGCTATACTGACCCACTGACACACATATATATGTGTATATATAAATACATACAAATACAAAATTTTGTTTAGCATACCTTACAAAAAGTTTATATACATATCTTGGGAGTGCTGCCAATGTGACCAAATAGTTACACAAAACAGGGGGTATTAACGCACATCCATTTGCAAATAAACACCACATTTTAAAAGCTGCAAAAAATTGCCTGCAAGAACATCTATGCTTTTAAATAAAATTGGGATCTTAGTCACATAATATGGATATATTCTCGTTGCCAGTCTCACCAACTTACAATGTGTCCCAATGTTGATTGGTTCTAATACTACAGTACTTTGCCTTTATGGGCTTCCATTGGTTAAAGCACCCCACCCAAGCTCAGGTGCACTCATGACAGTGTAATGGAGTTGTGTATATAAAGCCAGGGAGTCTCATTCTATTATGAAGAGAAAAAGCAGGAATGATTCAGCCCATAAAGGCAAAGTACTGTAGTGTTAGGACCAGTCAATATTGGGACACCTTGTAAGTTGGTGACTGGCTAAGCAGAATATAGCCATATTGTGTGACTAAGATCCCACTTTTATTTAAAAGCATAGATGTTTTTGCAGGCAATTGTTGCAGTGTGTTGTTTATTTGCAAATGGATGTGCGCCAATACCCCCTGTTTTGTATATATATATATATATATATATATATATATATATATATATATATATATATATATATATATATATATATATATATATTAGGGTTGCACTGATACCATTTTTTTTAAGACCGAGTACAAGTACCGATACTTTGTTTCAAATACTCGCCAATACCAATTACCGATATTTTTTTTTAATGTCATATGACAGTTTACCAAGCACAATACAGACTAATGATTTAAGATAGCTTCTTTATAATTATGATCTGTAACTCACAGATTATGTTTATAAATAAAAATATTACAATAAAATATATTAATAATAACAACAATAAACAGTTGGGGCTGGAATGCTACAATTTAAAGGGGTGATGCAATTGAGTTGTAGGGTGCCTATATAACATCAATCTGACTTTTGTATTTAATACAAAGTAATATAATTTAATTCTGAAAAAAACATTGGAGAAGGACTGTCCCAGTAACCCCTTTGAGAAAAATGGGGCATTTGCATTCTACTGACTCAACAGAAAATAGGGCTGGTCTTCGTATTTTTCCAGGGCTGATTTTTATTCCCAGTCCAGCCCTGGCTAAGGATGTTCCTCAGAGTACAGTATGTTTTTAACACAATTGTTCAAGATGAGAACTAGCAGTATATCAGGCAATCTAGCAATTAAAATAATTTTTCAAAAGTTAGTGGCACGTTCTTATTAAGGAACAGAAGCATATCTGCATGTTCAGCTATAAGTCTGTTTCTTTTATTAGTAAGGACGTTTGACGCTAAACTGAACAGTCTTTCACTTTTTACACTATAGCATGGGGCAGAAAGATATTTTTGGGCCATTTTAGCCAGAGCTGGAAATCTCAGTTTATTAACTACCCACTACTTCAGGGGTTTGTCTGAACGAGGTACAGTGATCTAACCCAGGTAGGCTAAGGTTTCCAGCTGTATAGTAGCAGCTTTTGAAGCACTGCTCTCAAACGTACAATAATACAAATAACAGCAATTTGTATTGGCAGAACAGAAGTGAACAATTTCACTCCAGCTTAAAATGAAATGGTAACATGCAGTTTGAAAAACGCCACAAAATGGTGTATAGGTAGGAAGTGCAGGTATCGGTTTAAGTATCGGTGCATTTGCATGAGTACAAGTACTCATGCAAATACTTGGTATCAGTACCGATACTGATGCTAGTATCGGTATTGGTGCAACCCTAATATATATATATATATATATATATATATATATATATATATATATATATATATATATATCTCCCACTAACACCAATGGATTTTGTATTTAATAGATATTTATATATAAAAGCACCAATGCATTACATATATATATATATATATATATTTATCAAACTGACACCAATGAAGTTTGCATTTAAGCTATACTGACCTACTAGCACCAATGCATTTTTATATATATATATATATATATATATATATATATATATATATATATATATATATATATGTATATATATGTATACGTGTATAAATATTCCACAATTTACAACCCACTTCCAATGATAACCAGGCCATGGACAGGTCCAGCTAAACTTTACCGGGCCTTGAGGTCACTTGGGTTGAGAACCCCTGGTCTAAAGCACTGGTTTTCAAACCTGTCCTCAGGCTACCTCTAAACCGCAATCACCCCATATCGTCAACACTAAATAAAGCTATTAACCTCTAAACCGCCGAGCCTATAGACTGATTTAAGCAGCTCTCATCCTATTGACTGATTTTAAATTTTAAGCCAATAGGAATGCAAGATACCCCAATATAAAATGGGTACCTTGCATTCAATCTTCAGTGTGCAATGGATAGATAAGGTTTTTTCATAGTTAGGACTTTATTATTTTGGGGGGTTGGGTGGGTGGGGGTGTTGTACTGTTAGGGGGGACTTAGTTTTTTTTTTTTTAAGTAAAAGAGCTGTTAAGCTTAGGGCAATGCCCTACAAAAGTCCCCTTTAAGGGCTATTAGTAGATTAGTGTTAGATTAAAGGGTGTTTTTATTTTAGGGTGGCTTTTGTTTTTATAGGGGTATTAGATTAGGTTTAATTTTTTTTTATTTTGGATAATTTCATTTATTATTTTTTGTAATCTTAGATTTTGTTATTTTGTGTATTGTTAGGTTTATTTATAGTTTAAGCTTAGCTTTTTTTATTTCACAGGTAAGTTTTATTTATTTTAAGGTAGTTATATTGTAACTTTAATTTAAAGTTAGCGGGTGTTAGGTTTAGGGGTTAATAGTTTAATTTAGTTTGTCGCGATGTGGGGGGGGGCGGCAGTTTAGGGGTTCATAGGTTTATTATAGTATTTGAGATGTGGGGGTGGTGGATTAGGGGTTAATAGGGTGTTAGTGTACTTTGTAACATTTTTTATGAGTTTTGTGAAACATTTTTGTTTCGCACAATCCATAACTACTGGTCTTTGATTGCGGAATGGATGGTTGTGGTATAGGCTATAACACTAGCGGAAAAGCCGTACTGCACAACTTGTAATATTGAGTAGCTGACCATTCCGCACTCAAAGGCCATTTTTTTAGCTGTAAAGCTGTAGCATACAACTTGTAATCTGGGCCATGGTTATTTTACCTGCTCTCATCCAAGGTCATCCTGAAAACCTCACCTGTTGGGGAGGCCTGAGGACAGGTTTGAAAACCAGTGATCTAGAGTAATATATGGCAGCAGTTTGTTTTTAACAATATACATTGTGCAAACACTGCTTGCTGATATCCAGTGCTAAGAAGTGTGTAATATTGTTTAAATACATAGTTGCAAAACTGGAGCTGTATAGTCCTCCAGACACATTCATTCGACCTACCTAGGTATTCTCTTCAAGAAAGAATACCTGGAACACAATGTAAATTCGATAATAGAAGTAAACTGGAAAGGTTTTTTCTTTCATATAGGGTGCGAGGGTCCATGAGCTGTTACATAGTAACATAGTAGATGAGGTTGAAACTGGTTTTGTTCTTTAAAACCACAACCCATCAAAATGGGCTGAGCTTGCGGGGAAATCAGATACCTTTATAACATAGTAACATACATAGTAGATAAGGTTGAAAAAAGACCGACGTCCATCAAGTTTAACCTATACAAATCTATAATACTTACAAAAAGCTCCAGTTAAAATGAAATAATCCCACTAAAAGGTGACCCATTTAATACTAGCAATCATACATGAATTTTGTTTCTAGACAGAAATGTATCCAAACAATTTTTAAATGTATCTAGGGTATTGGCATTCACTTCCTCCTTTGGTAATGAGTTCCACAATTTTATTGCTCTTACAGTGAAAAAACGTTTCCGTTGCAGAAGATTAAATAGTCTTTCCTCTAACCTTAAATTGTGACCTCTTGTCACAATTATCTTGGAATAAACATAGCTTCTGCCATCTCTGTATATGGGCCTTGAATATAATAATATAAAGTAATCATGTCACCTCTCAAGTGCCTTTTTTCTAAAGAACCCAGTTTGGCTAGCCTCTCCTCATAGATTAAATTCTCCATTCCCTTTATTAGCTTTGTGGCCCTTCTCTGAAATTTTTCTAGTTCTGCAATATCTTTTTTGTGATCATTCCCCAGAACTGCACTCCATACTCAAGGTGAAGTCTTACCAGGGATTTATATAGTGACAGAATTATGCTTTCCTCCCTTGAATCAATGCCTCTTTTAATACATGCTAGTATCTTATTAGCCTTTGTAGCTGCTGCCCTGCATTGTGCACCCATCTTTAGCTTGTTATCTATTACTAATCCCAAATCCCTTTCCTCCTCTGTTTGGCTAAGTCTTGTCCCATTTAAATAATACAATACCTGCTTATTTTTACTTCCAAAATGTAGAACCTTGTATTTTCCCATATTAAACCTAATTTTCCATTTACCTGCCCATACTTCTAATTTTTGCAGATCCCTTTGTAGCGAAAGTTCATCCTGCTCTGACCTAATGACCTTACTTAACTTAGTATCATCTGCAAAAATAGAGATGTCGCTATTTAATCCTTGCTCCAAGTCATTTATATTTTTTTTAAAAAGAACAGGGCCCAGTACGTATGGGATAAACATTCCTACCAGGAGGAGGCAAAGTTTCCCAAACCTCAAAAAGCCTATAAAAACCCTCCCACCTCACTCATACCTTAGTTTTTACTTTGTCTCCGTTGGAGGTGGTTGAAGCATGATGTGCTTGATTTCAGAGCATATTGAAGCCCAGTTCCCCTCAGGGTACAGTGCTTGTCAGAGGGATGTGACTGGAATACTGCCCCTTGATATTATGTTTTCGCCTCACGGAAAATCCGTCATTGACTCTGTAAATTCGGTCGCAAGGACTAATCTTCTGCCTCCCTTTACAGATCGACGTTATAGTCCTACCCCAATACCTCTGCTGATATGTTTTAGTACTGGTTTGGCCGTCTGCTGCTAAGTGGACAAGTGTTTTTAAATAGACACAGCTATGTTTATGGGCACTTTTGAATGTTTAAAAGTTTATATGTATATGTGTATATATTGCCCTGGGACAGGTACTTAATATTCCCCTTGTTTGTTTGTTTTTGCACAAAATAAATTTTCAATGTCCGCGTCAAATCCAACGCTTCATATAAACGTTGGGTTTGCGTGCCAATTACACGCAGTAAGAGTGCCTCAATTTTGACGCAAGAAGCTTTGTAACTACACATTACATTTTTTTTTATGTGTTCGCGCCATAACACATGCATTTACAAAAGTTCAGACGTCATATTTGGCACCAACATTTCCATATTCTAATAGCGCGTCATAGAACGCGCAAGTAATACTAATAGCGTGTGTCGCCAAACAGTAGTGCGCCAATATTTTTCAATAAATAGTGTCTGAAAATTGCACACACTGACAGTTACTGCTTCTATAAAATTATTGCCATAAAGGAGCAGCACCAATCTGTCCCTAAATTTACCATAAGAACTGAATCTACTGAACACCTTTCTACCAAAGCTAAGTGTGCTTATTGTAAAACAACTGAAGTACCTTCTTCAGCTCATTTATGTGACTCATGTTTGGATTTTTTTATCTATTACCAATTAATCTCATGATGTTTCTATGTGTACTAACGCACCTACTGTCTCTTCCTTATGCAGATGGAGTACCTACATCAATGAAAGCGTTCATTACTGCATCCATCACAAAGGCCCTGGCTGCAATAACGCCTTTAAATAAGCGAAAAAGATCAATTCACATTTTACCTTCTATCACTAATATAAGTTCTGACCTACAAAATACTGAAGTATCTTCGAATGTTGAGGATTCCTCCATTAGTGAGGCCCCCTCATCAGACATAGAGCATGATAATTCCTGTTTTTTATTTAAAATTGAACATATCCTTTCTCTTTTGAAAGAAGTCTTATTCACTTTAGGAGTTGAAGAATCTAAACCTTCTGTTTTTAAACCCTGTAATCATTTAAATTCAGTACAGGTAGCCCTCAGTTTACGCCGGGGTTCCAGAAGGAATGGTTGTAAATCGAAACCGTTGTAAATTGAAACCCATTTTATAATGTAAGTCAATGGGAAGTGAGGGAGTTAGGTTCCAGGCTCCTCTCAAAATTGTCATAAGTAACACCAAATACATTATTTTTAAAGCTCTGAAATGAAGACTTTAAATGCTAAACAGCATTATAAACCTAATAAAATAATCACACAACACAGAATATATAATTAAACTAAGTTAAATGAACAAAAACATTTGCTAAACAGCATTATAAACCTAATAAAATAATCACACAACACAGACTTCACTTGCATTTTTCTGCAAACAGTTCTTTCTATGCATTCCAATCTGGACTGATTTATAGACAGGAAGATCTTGTTCCTTTGAAATCTGCTCGATAGCTCAGGTCTGGTTAAACTGATTAATTTCAGCTTGCTTGGCTTTGCTGCAACACTAGCAGACAGCTCCACCTACTGGCTGTTTTAATAAATGCACTGCTTCTCAATGCTTTTCAATAGCAGTCACATGACTGGAAAAAAGGGTTGTTATTCTGAAACAGTGTAAATTGAACCATTGTAAAACGAGGGCCACCTGTATATAAAACTGTTTTTCCTGTACCTGATGCTGTCTCTGATATGATTGCTAAGGAATGGTCTAAAGCAGGTGGTTCTTTTAATTCTTCTAAAAGGTTTAATAAATTATATCCTCTGCAGCAAACAAAGAAACCCCTGACAAAGGAATAGCACAGCTCCCCTTAATAAAGCAATAAACTGCTCACTACTCAAAAATATGCCACAAATAAAGTGAGCGCTTACCAGTAGCTTGACCAACCAGAAGAGCTTTTATACCACCAGTGGTTTATTATTAGTATCCTTTTTTATGATTAGTTTTATTTCTGTATATATTAAAGTGATTTATATATATATTTTTATATTCTTTATTTGAGGTTGAAAAAAGGCATACATAAAATATAAATCGAAATTGTCATAATAGGAGTATTAGGTCAGTATGTTATTTAACATTTATTTATTTATAAAATATTTTACCAGGAAGGATACATTGAGATTTCTCTCGTTTTCAAGTATGTCCTGGGACCACAAAATATTGCATTGATACAATAGGGTACAATAAAATACAATTGGCTTAGGGCCAATTTATCAAGCTCGCCGGAAACAGAAGATATGAAGCAGCGGTCTAAAGACCACTGCTCCATAACCTGTCCGCCTGCTCTGAGGCGGCGGACAGAAATACGATCGGGTTGATTGGCAATTTTGCAGGGAGCGGCATTGCACCAGCAGTTCACAAGATCTGCTGGTGCAATGATAAATGCTGACCGCGTATGCTGTCGGCATTTATAGATGTGCAGCGGACATGATGTCAGGGTTTTTTCCCTGTTGTTTGCCATGTGCTGCTGGCAGCCATTTTACTCACCTCTCTTCCTGACAATGGTGCATTGTGGGGGATGCTGCTCATTTCCTACACTTCCTTTTATGGCCAGACTGGTGTGCATCATCCATGTGAGACAGGATGCAGTCTCAGAATTGTGATGTCATCACTTATTATTTAAAGGGACTCTGTTCAGTATGCTTTGCCTTTGTGTTGTCTCAGACCTGTTTGTGAGAGTTCCTGTGTATTACCTGGCTGCCTGACGTCCTTCCTGGTTCCTGATCCCTGGCTTGTTCCTGACTCTGCTGTTTTCCTTGTTCCTGATTCCGGCTCGTCTGACTATTCGCTTTGGCTCCTGACTCGGCTCGTCTGACTACCAGCTCTGGTTTTGACTCCTGGTTTGTTATTTGACTTGTGGACTTTTTATTATTTTTTGCTATTAATAAAGGTGTGATTATTTTTGCACTTCTCGTCTCTGATTCCTGGCACCCTGACACATGATATGCTACATTGTATCATGTCCGCTTGCGCATTAATAAATTGACCCCTTTGTATTTAAATAGTATGCCTAATGCAGGTTATACCTCCAGATTAGCATAGGAGGCCACTCTAGGACCTCAAGTTAGATTAGTCAAGCTATGCTATAGGAGGTGTTTCCACCAAGGAGATCACTTTTGGATCTCAACTGACGAACCTCATTTTTTGTTTTTAACACAAGATTTAACAGTCTAAATAGCCATACTTAATATATGAACAAACTTTCAGTAACAATCTAAGATAATCAGATTGTAGCTTAACAGTACTGGAACAGGAATGTGGTTTACCTGACAAACCAGGGACTTGCCATGGGGTTTTATTTAAATTGAGTTAGAACAACTAGGTACCAACGGATTGTTAGAGATCTTTAGAGCAATATCGTAGTAATGCACTGGTTCTTAATCAGTAGGGGGAAGTATAGAATGGGAAGGGAACATTGTCTCTTTAATATGGAATAAATAGTATGACTGTTTTCAGTTTTGTAATATTAAGTATGGGGGAACAGACTATCTTCTACACTACCAAACGGAGGCATATGCCATTCGCTAATGAAGATACCATCTAGTACACATATTTATTATACAAATCAACTGCACTAGAAAGCAGAGTCATAAATAGTGAGCAAAAGCAAAAGTGTTGTTGCAGGAAGGTTGTAGCACCGAAGTGTTACTAAAGCACCTGTAGTCTGTATTTTTAAGTATGGGTAATTTTGGGGTCATATATGAGTTATTTTTATAATTAATGACATATACTATAGTATATAAATTAAGTTTGTAGAGGATTACTCAGCGCTGACATGAGGGAAAACACTATTAAAACAACATTCAGATGGTACCTTACACCAATTATTACCTCTCACACTAAAACCCACAACTCACGGCTTTGCTGCAAAGACTGTGGATTAGAAGGTACATATCTCCACATGTGGTGGGAATGCCAAGATATAGCCAGGATCTGGAATAGATTGTCAAATTTCTTAGGCAGACTATTAGACGAGCCAATACCATTGGCTGCGCCACAGGCATTACTGCATGAAAGGATTCCTAAATATAATACCCATATTAATCAATTCTTAAGAATCACATGTACAGTTACAAGAATATGCATTGCAAGATGCTTGAACGAAAGAGCCCCCACATGGGAGGAAATACTGGGTGTGTGTATAAGACTGATTCAATAGATGACAGAACTGCCTACCTCACTGGTTGCATTTCTCACAACATGCAACAATTGGAAAACACAGATACAAAGATGGAGGTGGAGCCCAACAGTATTCTGTCCTAGGTGGTGAAGTGCCCTAATGTATGCAATAAGGAATGGGTGAAAAATAATCAAATATTATATATAAGAAGATGACGCTACAATAATATGACAATGGAAAAAATGCAGATTCGCATATATATGCTCAAAATGAATATACACTATTAAAAAGAAATGAAGAATTTTATTTCTCTCAATATTAATCTGGCAATATTAATGCTAAAAGCATCCTAAAACATATATGAGTGGAACACCGGTGTTCAAATACAAAATAATACACATAATAAAAAAAAGGAGGAACTATACAAATAGAATTTGACAAAGTGTGGCTACTGGGAAAAAAAAGAGGGGATTAGGCAAAATTTGTCGACAAAAAATGTATCGACCAAAAAGGTTTTTTAGCAGCTGCTTAATTGAAAATATAAAGCTTGCAAACTGTTAGGCGATTCCAATATTTGCACCTTATTTCGGCAATGCCTATCGACTAAGATCAATTCTAATGTTTAGAATAGTCCAATCCCTTGAGACAATCCTTATTATTGTTACGGATATTGCAGTTCTAATGGTTATTGCAGTTGAACTAAATAAGTAGTTGAACTAAATAAGTCAGGTCAGTGTGAAAAAGTGTACCAATGGGTCTTGGAAATTCCTCTGGGTTAAAAAGTACATCAAGGTGTGTAAGATGGTCATTTACCCAATAGGTCTTCTAAGGATTTTGCTTACCCTGTATGTCCGGGCTCACTGTGGTTGTATTACCGTCCTCTGAGCTAACCGGATCATATGGGTCTTGCGGGAGCCAATCCCTGCAGCTCCTCCCTGGAGCACGCTGATTCAAAATTTATTGTATTATTTTGTATTTGAACACCGGTGTTCCACTCATATATGTTTTAGGATGTTTTTAATATTAATATTGCCGGATTAATATTGTGAGAAATAAAATGATTTATTTCTTTTTAATAGTGTATATTCATTTTGAGCATATATATGTGAATCTGCTTTCTCTTGTAAGGTGTATCCAGTCCACGGATCATCCATTACTTGTGGAATATTCTCCTTCCCAACAGGAAGTTGCAAGAGGACACCCACAGCAGAGCTGTCTATATAGCTCCTCCCCTAACTGCCATATTCCAGTCATTTTCTTGCAACTCTCAACAAAGATGGAGGTAGTAAGAGGAAAGTGGTAAAATATAGTTAGTTTTTTCTTCAATCAAAAGTTTATTGTTTTTAAATGGTACCGGAGTTGTACTATTTTATCTCAGGCAGCATTTAGAAGAAGAATCTGCCTGGGTTTTTCTATTATCTTAGCAGAAGTAACTAAGATCCACTGCTGTTCTCACATATGTCTGAGGAGTGAGGTAACTTCAGAGGGAGAATGGCGTGCAGGTTATCCTGCAATAAGGTATGTGCAGTTTTAAGTTTTTCTAGGGATGTAAGCGTCTGGCAGATGTTCCAGACGTTCAGGCATTTTGTCAGGCTTTGGTTAGAATCAAGCCTGTGTTTAAACCTGTTGCTCCTCCATGGAGCTTAAACTTGGTTCTTAATGTTCTTCAAGGGGGTCCGTTTGAACCTCTTCATTCCATAGATATTAAACTTTTATCTTGGAAAGTTCTGTTTTTGATGGCTATTTCCTCGGCTCGTAGAGTATCCGAGTCATCTGCATTACAATGTGATTCTCCTTATCTGATTTTCCATACAGATAAAGTAGTTCTGCGTACAAAACCTGGGTTTTTACCTAAGGTGGTATCTAATAAGAATATCAATCAAGAGATTGTTGTTCCATCATTGTGTCCTAATCCTTCAAAGAAGGAACGTCTTTTACATAATTTGGACGTAGTCCGTGCTTTAAAGTTTTATTTACAAGCTACTAAAGATTTTCTTCAAACATCTACTTTGTTTGTTGTTTACTCTGGACAGAGGAGAGGTCAAAGGGCTTCGGCAACCTCTCTTTCTTTTTGGCTAAGAAGCGTCATACGCTTAGCCTATGAGACTGCTGGACAGCAGCCCCCTGAAAGGATTACAGCTCATTCCACTAGAGCTGTGGCTTCCACCTGGGCCTTTAAAAACTAGGCTTCTGTTGAACAGATTTGCAAAGCGGCGACTTGGTCTTTGCTTCATACTTTTTCAAAATTTTACAAATTTGATACTTTTGCTTCTTCGGAGGCTGTTTTTGGGAGAAAGGTTCTACAGGCAGTGGTACCTTCCGTTTAAGTGCCTGCCTTGTCCCTCCCTACATCCGTGTACTTTAGCTTTGGTATTGGTATCCCACAAGTAATGGATGATCCGTGGACTGGATACACCTTACAAGAGAAAACACAATTTATGCTTACCTGATAAATTTATTTCTCTTGTGGTGTATCCAGTCCACGGCCCGCCCTGTCATTTAAGGCAGGTCAAAATTTAGATTTAAACTACAGTTACCACTGCACCCTATGGTTTCTCCTTTCTCGGTTTGTTTCGGTCGATTGACTGGAATATGGCAGTTAGGGGAGGAGCTATATAGACAGCTCTGCTGTGGGTGTCCTCTTGCAACTTCCTGTTGGGAAGGAGAATATCCCACAAGTAATGGATGATCCGTGGACTGGATACACCACAAGAGAAATAAATTTATCAGGTAAGCATAAATTGTGTTTTTTTTTCCATTGTCATATTATTGTAGCGTCATCTTCTTATATATAATATTTGATTATTTTTCAACCAATCATTATTGTATACATTAGGGCACTTCACCACCTAGGACAGATTGCCGTTGGGCGCCACCTCCATCTTTGTATCTAGGAAATACTGGGTAGAATAAAATTCATCTATAAAATGTCAGAACAAGTAGCTTGGCTACAAAACACCACAGACAACTTTCAAAAGACATGGTTTTATTGGATGCTACATGATAACAATTGACACAATATATTATATAGCCCTAAATAAAGAAACTTTCCCACCATCTTCATTAGAGTTTCCATATAGCAGAGAACATATAATTTTTGTACATAAAGATAACCATGAGACTTCAGCAAACATTTACCCCCTGTTGAGATAACCTGATCATCCGGCGAGACAACGTCCTCCCCCTCCCCTCTTTTCCTTTCTCTTCTCTCCTTTTCTTAGTTCTTTTTTCTCCTCTCTTTACTTTTGTATAATTTGTGTTGACATACATCACGTTCTAGATTAGGAGGCCCATTTATCAAGCTCCGGATGCAGCTTTACGAACGGGTTGATTGACACCCCCCTGCTGGCGGCCGATTGGCCACAAATCTGCAGGGGGGCGGCGTTGCACCAGCAGCTCACAAGAGCTGCTGGTGCAATGCTGAATGCGGAGAGCTTATTGCTCTCCGCATTCAGCGACGTCTGTCGGACCTGATCCGCACTGTCGGATCAGGTCCGACAGAACTTTAATAAATAGGCCTCATTGTCTACAATCATACAATTTATTTTGCTATTAAAAGAATTGGAGCTAGATATAACTGATAACCTCTCTCTCTCCAAGATAAAGAGGTAAGAATGCAATGTTAGCAATAAGACTCCTACTGGCAATGACTTTTTATTATACTTGGAAATTACTCAAATAATTTGTATTCTATTCACTAGTTATTGTAAAATGACACAATTATAACTTAACACAAATAATTTAAACATAAATTAAGTTTGTGATCTATATCGTTTCATTAAGGGACTTTGCCTCAGCATAAAAAAGGTGAGACCTAAATCACCCATAGAGGTAACTTGTGTAATGTCAGGATACAAGCTTAGCTTCTTCTCTTGTCATAGTGAGTGCTCTGAACTCTGAGTGAGGACTTTTAGGAGTGTGATATAAGACAATGAGACAGGGTTTTAGAGATATATCTTGTAGGTGCCAGTAATAATAATATGTAGGAATTGTTTTGCAGGAGGCCTAAAAGGGACACTCAACCCAAATTTTTTCTTTTGTGATTCAGATAGAGCATGAAATTTTAAGCAACTTTCTAATTTACTCCTAGGGGCCCATTTATCAAAGGGCTTGCGGACCTGATCCGACACTGCGGATCAGGTCCGCAAGACCTCGCTAAATGCGGAGAGCAATACGCTCTCCGCATTTAACATTGCACCAGCAGCTCACAAGAGCTGCTGGTGCCACGCCGCCCCCTGCTGACTCGCGGCCAATCGGCCGCCAGCAGGGAGCTGTCAATCAACCCGATCGTATTCGATCGGGTTGATTTCCGGCGATTCCTATCCGCCTGCTCAGAGCAGGCGGACAGGGTTATGAAGCAGCGGTCTTTAGACTGCTGCTTCATAAGTTGTGTTTCTGGCGAGTCTGAAGACTCGCCAGAAACACGGCCCTTCAAGCTCCGTACGGAGCTTGATAAATGGGCCTGCTATTATCAAATTTTATTCATTCTCTTGGTATCTTTATTTGAAATGCAAGAATGTAAGTTTAGATGCCGGCCATTATTTGGTGAACAACCTGGGTTGTTCTTGCTGATTGGTGTATAAATTCATCCACCAATAAAAAAGTGCTGTCCAGGTCTGAACCAAAAAACGCTTATGTACCTTCTTTTTCAAATAAAGATAGCAAGAGAATGAAGAAAATTTGATAATAGGAGTAAATTAGAAAGTTGCTTAAAATTGCATGCTCTATCTGAATCACAAAAGAAAAAAATTGAGTTCAGTGTCCCTTTAATAGTTCACTGGGGGAGGAGACACAAGAGCATTATCTTTGCTTTGAAGGTATATAAGTATATGGTGCCAGAAGGGAAGTGTGGAGAAAAATAGAGTGTCCCCGTGACATCTTAAGGATCAGTTCAAATGTCACTATAAATTAAATAACATGGTGTAACAGAAATTAGGTTATCATAAGATAGCAGTATAGTAACATAAAATTCTCAACATATAGAGCAGCTCTTATATATACTGTACAGGGAGTGCAGAATTATTAGGCAAATGAGTATTTTGACCACATCATCCTCTTTATGCATGTTGTCTTACTCCAAGCTGTATAGGCTCGAAAGCCTACTACCAATTAAGCATATTAGGTGATGTGCATCTCTGTAATGAGAAGGAGTGTGGTCTAATGACATCAACACCCTATATCAGGTGTGCATAATTATTAGGCAACTTCCTTTCCTTTGGCAAAATGGGTCAAAAGAAGGACTTGACAGGCTCAGAAAAGTCAAAAATAGTGAGATATCTTGCAGAGGGATGCAGCACTCTTAAAATTGCAAAGCTTCTGAAGCGTGATCATCGAACAATCAAGCGTTTCATTCAAAATAGTCAACAGGGTCGCAAGAAGCGTGTGGAAAAACCAAGGCGCAAAATAACTGCCCATGAACTGAGAAAAGTCAAGCGTGCAGCTGCCAAGATGCCACTTGCCACCAGTTTGGCCATATTTCAGAGCTGCAACATCACTGGAGTGCCCAAAAGCACAAGGTGTGCAATACTCAGAGACATGGCCAAGGTAAGAAAGGCTGAAAGACGACCACCACTGAACAAGACACACAAGCTGAAACGTCAAGACTGGGCCAAGAAATATCTCAAGACTGATTTTTCTAAGGTTTTATGGACTGATGAAATGAGAGTGAGTCTTGATGGGCCAGATGGATGGGCCCGTGGCTGGATTGGTAAAGGGCAGAGAGCTCCAGTCCGACTCAGACGCCAGCAAGGTGGAGGTGGAGCACTGGTTTGGGCTGGTATCATCAAAGATGAGCTTGTGGGGACTTTTTGGGTTGAGGATGGAGTCAAGCTCAACTCCCAGTCCTACTGCCAGTTTCTGGAAGACACCTTCTTCAAGCAGTGGTACAGGAAGAAGTCTGCATCCTTCAAGAAAAACATGATTTTCATGCAGGACAATGCTCCATCACACGCGTCCAAGTACTCCACAGCGTGGCTGGCAAGAAAGGGTATAAAAGAAGAAAATCTAATGACATGGCCTCCTTGTTCACCTGATCTGAACCCCATTGAGAACCTGTGGTCCATCATCAAATGTGAGATTTACAAGGAGGGAAAACAGTACACCTCTCTGAACAATGTCTGGGAGGCTGTGGTTGCTGCTGCACGCAATGTTGATGGTGAACAGATCAAAACACTGACAGAATCCATGGATGGCAGGCTTTTGAGTGTCCTTGCAAAGAAAGGTGGCTATATTGGTCACTGATTTGTTTTTGTTTTGTTTTTGAATGTCAGAAATTTATATTTGTGAATGTTGAGATGTTATATTGGTTTCACTGGTAAAAATAAATAATTGAAATGGGTATATATTTGTTTTTTGTTAAGTTGCCTAATAATTATGCACAGTAATAGTCACCTGCACACACAGATATCCCCCTAAAATAGCTATAACTAAAAACAAACTAAAAACTACTTCCAAAACTATTCAGCTTTGATATTAATGAGTTTTTTGGGTTCATTGAGAACATGGTTGTTGTTCAATAATAAAATTAATCCTCAAAAATACAACTTGCCTAATAATTCTGCACTCCCTGTATATGGATACTTTGTGATCTTGAAATTTAACAGTGGGTTTATAGTTACTGGGACCATTAATAATAGCGTATATGGTATCTAGATGTCTTGAGTCCCAATAACCACTCTATACTCTGGCTGTGTGGCCTTCATGACGCACTAAAAATTAAATGACATTGTATAACAGAAATTAGGTTATCATAAGACAGCAGTACAGTAACATAAAATTCTCAACATATAGAACAGCGCTCATATATATGGATACTTTTGTATCTTAAAATTCAACAGTGGGGTTATAGTTACAGGGGGTCGCAATTGGGACCATTAATAATAGCGTATATAGTATCTAGATGACTTGTAGGTCTGAGTCTAAATAATCCGTCCATACTCTGGCAGTGTGGCCTTCATGACGAGTGAACTCATTTACTGAAACAGCATTGAGACAATGAAATACAGGCAGCTAGCAATTACCCTACTCCTAATTTGGTTCGGAGGATCAGCATTCCCCAGCAAAACCATGTCCAGATGACAGTGATCAATAAGGGGGAAAGAATGCAGGCGACAGGAATCTTTTTCGTCATCTGCCCTGTAGTTCTCATACCAAGTTGTGCAGAAGAGGTAATGTTGCTGTCAGGGTGCCAGGAATCAGACTGAGACGAGAAGTGCAAAAAATAATCACACCTTTATTAATAGCAAAAAATAATAAAAAGTCCACAAGTCAAATAACAAGCCAGGAATCAAAACCAGAGCTGGTAGTCAGACGAGCCGAGTCAGGAGTCAGGATGCCCAAGGTAACAGTTCAGACCAATTATTGTGGTGACCTGAGACATAGCAACGGAGGAACTGTTCCAGAGCTTGATTAGACCGTTCCGCAGCCCCATTGGATTGAGGGTGATATGCCGAGGAGAAGGAAAGCTGGATCCCCATTTGAGCACAAAAGGAACGCCAAAATCTGGAGACAAACTGGCTACCCCCGTCCGACACTATCTCCTTGGGTAACCCATGTAAACGGAAGACCTCCCGGGCAAAAATTGAAGAAAGCTCCTGAGTGGTAGGCAGCTTCATCAAGGGAATGCAATGTGACATTTTAGAAAAACGGTCAACCACCATAAGGATAACAGTATTGCCATTGAAAACAGGGAGCTCGACAATGAAGTCCATGGAAAGATGTGTCCAAGGACGCTCACCATTAGCAATAGGTTGAAGAAGACCCACAGGAAGACGTTGAGGAGTCTTATTCTGTGCACAAACTGAGCAGGAGGCAACATACGCAGCAACATCAGAAAGAAGACCTGACCACCAGAATTGTCGAGTGACAGACCAAATAATTTGGTTCTTGCCTGGGTGACCTGCGGCTTTAGGATAGTGGTAAGTGTGCAAAAGTTTAGTTCAAAGATTCTCAGGAACAAACACTTACCACTAGTTTTTTAGGAGGTGCATTGGTTTGTGCAGCCAGGATCTCCTCCCCCAAGGGAGAAGTCAAATTAGAACGTATGGTAGCCAAAATATGGTATAACAGGAGTAGGTACAGACTCCTCCTTGGACAGAGGCGAAAATTGTCGAGAGAGGGCATCAGCCCTAACATTCTTACTACCAGGCAGGTAGGAGACCACATAATTAAACCAAGACAAAAATAGCGCCCATCTGGCCTGTCGGGGCGACAAACGTTTTGCTTCCGATAGATAAGTTAAATTCTTGTGGTCAGTAAGAATGAGCACTGGCACGCTAGTACCCTCGAGAAGATGCATCCATTCCTTAATTATGGCCAGTAATTCCCTGTCGCCAATTTCATAATTGCACTCTGCTGGAGAAAATTTCTTAGAGAAGAAACCACATGGATGCAAGGAACCGTCAGGCGTAGGACGTTGAGACAAGAGGGCACCTACGCATCGACCTCAAGAACGAAAGGCAGGACAGGGTTAGGATGAGCCAGAACTGGAGCAGCAGCAAAGGCAGTCTTAAGACTATCAAAGGTCTTAATGGCAGTAGGTGACCAATGGAGTGGATCATTCTCTTTACGGGTCATGTCTGTGATAGGTTTGACCAAGGAAGAAAAGTTTTTAATAAACTTTCTATAGTAATTGGCGAACCCCAAAAAACGTTTTGATTAGACCGAAGACCAACTGGGCGAGGCCACTGCAGAACTGCAGATAACTTGTCAGGATCCACAGAGAACACTGCAACGGAGATAACATTACCTAGGAAAGTTACTTGAGTCTGATGGAACTCACATTTCTCGAGTTTACAAAACAGGCCGTTCTCACGTAGTCTCTGAAGAACCCGTGTAACATCAGAACGATGAGCCTCAAGTGTGGGTGAGTGTATGAAAATGTCGTCTAAGTACACCACAACACACTGTTGCAACATATCTCGTAGGAAATCATTAATAAATTCCTGAAAAACAGCAGGAGCATTACATAGGCCAAAGGGCATTACAAGATACTCATAATACCCGCTCCTGGTGTTAAATGCTGTTTTCCATTCGTGGCCCTCCTTAATCCTGTACGCTCCTCTCAAATCAAGTTTAGTAAAGAACTTAGCTCCCTTGAGGCGGTCAAAGAGTTCCGTAATAAGCGGAATAGGGTAAGCATTCTTAATGGTAAGACGATTAAGACCCCTATAATCGATGCATGGTCTTAACTCGCCAGCCTTTTTCTTCACAAAGAAGAAGCCAGGCCCTGCAGGAGAGCAGGATTTGCTGATGATCCCCCGCGACAGAGCATCGGCAACATACTCCTCCATAGCACAATTCTCTGCAACAGACAGAGGGTACACCCGGCCCCGAGGAGGAATGGCTCCGGGTGGCAGGTCTATGGCACAATCGTAAGACCGGTGAGGAGGCAACATACCGGCACGCACCTTGTCAAACACGTCTAGGAACTCTCGGTACTCCTCTGGCAATTGAGAAACCGAAGAAGTGCACAAGACTTTAACTGGTTTCCGAAGACAAGTGGAAATACATTGCGGGGACCACGACAAAATTTTGGACCTGCACCAGTCGAGACTGGGATTGTGCTTTTGGAGCCAGGGATAACCCAGAACAACCGGAAAATGTGGAGAGTTTATCACCTAAAACTGGAGGGTTTTCAAAATAGAGAGCCCCAACAGCCATGGACAACAGAGCAGTTTCGTAAGTAACGAATGCGGGCTGAAGGGGCCAAAAAAGCACTGTCAATGAAATAGCCCACAGCACCAGAGTCAACAAGAGCCTGAGTGACTATGGAGGAGTCAACCCAGGAAAGGACAACCGTGACCAAAGATTTCTCCTTAAGCGGTTCCGGGGACGAGGATAAACCACCCAAGGTCTGTCCCTGACAGGACCTTAGGTGTGAGCGTTTCCCGGCCGTGTAGGACAAGACTTCAAAAGGTGGCCCTGTAACCCACAATAGAGGCAGAGCTCCTCCCTCCTCCTAAAGGCCCTCTCTGCCGCGGAGAGACGCGTGAATCCCAACTGCATCGGCTCAGCAGTACCTGGTGACTCGGGACCAGGAGGCATGGGAGGAAAGGGAGGCATGGGTGGGAAAGAACACGTAGGAGACAACGGAACAGGAGGCTTCCGCAAGCGCTCCTTGAAAGAGGGCCTCTCTCTGAGTCTGATGTCAATTAGGGTAAAAAAAGACCAGTGCCTCGAGATCCTCTGGAAAATCTCTGGCAGCAACTTTGTCTTTAATCGCATCAGAGAGCCCATTAAAGAAGGAAGCAACAAGGGCTTCATTGTTCCAACCTACCTCTGCGGCAAGCCTACGGAACTCAATAGCATACTGAATAACAGATCTTGTATCTTGCTGAATGGACATGAGACGTTTAGCAGCAGAGGAGGAGCGAGCCGGAACATCAAATACCCTTTCGAAAGGAGGCCACAAATTCAGGGTAATTTGAAATCACAGGTTTATTTGTCTCCCACAAGGGATTAGCCAAGGCAAGAGCTGTGTCAGAGAGTAACGAGATGAGAAATCCCACCTTAGCTCTGTCAGAGTGAAACGCCTGAGGTAACATCTCAAAATAAATGCCCACCTGGTTCAAAAACCCTCTGCACTGAATAGGATCGCCTCCATATCGCTGAGGTAGAGGTGCAGAACCGGACATGCTCCTGGTAGGCATAGGTGCAGCAGCGGAAACAGGAGCAGCCATAACTTGCGGGACACTTTGGTCCAAATGTGCAGTGCGAGTCAGCAGGGTTTGCAGGGCTAGTGGAAATTGATCCAAGCTGTGATCTTGTACATCCATCCTGGAAATGATGGCAGGTAAAGGTGGATTATTAGCACCATCAGGATTCATGGCCTTTGCGTAATGTCAGGGTGCCAGGAATCAGACTGAGACGAAAAGTGGAAAAATAATCACATCTTTATTAATAGCAAAAAATAATAAAAAGTCCACAAGTCAAATAACAAGCCAGGAGTCAAAACCAGAGCTGCTAGTCAGACGAGCCGAGTCAGGAGCCAAAGCGAATAGCCAGATGAGCCGGAATCAGCAACAAGGAAAACAGCAGAGTCAGGAACAAGCCAGCGATCAGGAACCAGGAAGGACGTCAGGCAACCAGGTAATACACAGAAACTCTCACAAACAGGTCTGAGACAACGCAAAGGCAAAGCATACTGAACAGAGTCCCTTTAAATAATAAGTGATGACATCACAATTCTGAGACTGCATCCTGTCTCACATGGATGATGCACACCAGTCTGGCCATAAAAGGAAGTGCAGGAAATGAGCAGCATCCCCCACAATGCACCATAGTCAGGAAGAGAGGTGAGTAAAATGGCTGCCAGCAGCACATGGCAAACAAAACAGGGAAAAAACCCTGACAGTCACACACGGCCAAGGAGTCAGAGAGTAAACTAAATACCTTCTTTTCAAATTTCCCCTTGTAGTTTTATAGTCTTTTCTCAATTGTGGTATACCGTGACCAAGTTCTATTTAAAAGAGGTTGAGGAGATAGGTTGAAATCGCCCCCTAGTATTAATCTCGAGCCCATAAAGGGAACTACATTTTGAGCCAGAGTTTCCCAGAAGGATATACTTTTATGGTTGGGTGCGTATATATTACATAGTGTATAATTAACCGAATCTATGGAGATTTGTAAGATGAGGAACCTGCCCTCTGGATCGGTGATGGTATTGTATATTTCTATATGTAGGCTTTTGCCAAATAGAATGGCTAGTCATCTACTGGATGAGCTATATGAAAGATAGGTCACTCTCCCTACCCGGTTTTTCATGTTCCTCGTCTCCTAAATGTGTTTCCTGAAGGAGAGCCACATCAGCATTTAATCTACATAGGTGTGTTAAGATCGATTTACATTTGATGGGGGAATCGATACCACCAACATTCCAAGTAAGGATTTTAAGTGCCATTGTCAAATGTTAGTGGGGCACGGACAGGGATATCCAATCCTGCTGGGTCGGAGGAAAGCACAGAGAGATGGGTGAGAGGAGGAAGGGAAGAAAAAAAATGGGGGGAGGAGAGGTGTGGGAACATACCATACGTCAGCATATGGGGGCGACAGAAGTTCACATTACACATTAAGAGGAGGAGGTCTGTGCATGAGAAACTAGTGGGCCCATGTTGCATTGCTAATGGTTCCAGAGACCACAAAAGGAGGGGGAGACTATTACTAGAATATGTGTGGTGTAACATATGTTGAGAATACCCAACCAAAGTGGGATGTTCAGGCTCTACGTGAGAACAGGATTGCACATCAGAATATAACATAATACATAACAATAACATAAAAAAACAAAATATTATGAGAGACCATACCATCTGTTAGAAGATGTGGGATGCAGATATTCACATTGTACAAAATGAGGAGGGAATTGCATGATAGATCATTGGGCCCCTTTTGCACCATCAACGGTCCAAGAGGAAGCAAAGAGGTGGGGAGGAGACTGCTACCAGCGTGTGTGTGGTGTGGGTTATGTTGGGAGCTCCCAACCAAAGTGTGATGTTCAAACTGTATGTGAAAACTAAATTGTACACTAAAACAGAACCTAATAAATAATGACAATAGTTTAAACAACAAAGAGTCATGAGAGTAAGGTCTAGCCAATTTAGGTGGGGACAACTAATTAACATAGTAGAGAATACTAATATTATTAGTGGGAGACTTGTGGTTACTAGAAGACATGGTAAGATGGCCCTCAAGTGGGGTCAGGGACTTCCTGAGCATCATGGTCTGTGAAGAAACATCTAACGTCATGCGTCTAGGTGCTAGGCCTATGGGAGCGGGGTGAGTGTAGAGGGTATTTGGTGTATCATGCCATTTAACAGATATGGGTTATGTGCGTGGCCAGAAGTGTAATACTCTGAGGCAAATTCTCAAAGTAATAAAAATACTAACCATACTTGCGTAAAAGATGCTGGGGCAAAGGCCTCTTTTTTGATTAATAAGAGATGTGGTGCCGGCGATGAAGAAGGGGGTGGTTGGGTGAGGTAGGAGAGCATGATACAGGCGTCTCCCTTTATTGCCACCAAGTTCAATGGGATATCTTTGCAATAGAAACTATACAAACATACATATATTGTGAAGTAGTTGTAGTTGTCATGTGTTGCGGGTCAGAGCCCCCTTCACATTGATCAGGCAAAGTCCAATTTTAAGAAGTCATAACCAAACATAACTTTATATAACTATAAAACACTTTGGGAGCAGGAAATGTGATAGTCCAGCAGCAGCTCCCTAGAAACATCAGTGAGTCATTGTAAATGTTGAGATAGCAGTTCTGCACAGTCAATGAAGCACATATTATATAAGCACATTATCAGAAAAAGTCCAAAAGGACATAAGTCAATGTTGACAATAGTAAACATTAACATTTTTATATTTACGTGTTGTCCAGTGGGGATCCTTTCAGCCAGCTTCCTGTAGCCTTTCAGTGGTCAGGTAGCTTTCTACAGCTTGGGGGGTGTGGAAGTATTTGGAATTTTTAAATTTTCCTGGAAGGCATTTAAAAATTTGTCTTCCAGGTTGCGTTCCGGTCCGACTCTATGAGCCCTTTCCACACCAATGGGTAAGACATCCTATAATATTCCTAACAGCTTAGGGAAGATTAAGGCAGTGAAGGCCAAAAGGTCTTTGCCCTTAACTCCTTCTGGCACACCCACTATGCAAAAATTATTGCGGCGGCTTCTATTCTCTAGGTCATCGACACGTTCTTGCAAGTGTTTGTTACTTCTGAGTAGTTGTTGTATTGAATGGTTCGCTTCGGTCTGCCTCTTCTCAACTTCTGAGATCCTCCCTTCAGCACTGGTCGAGTATTGTCTGACCTCACTTGTTAGTGTGTCCATTCCTGCATGTACGGATTCCATCTTGGCAAAAAGAAAGACTTGAGTTCCTGCATAAGTTGACTTTGGTCTCCAGAGTGTTAAGCATGATCCTCAACCTGAGGAACAATCTCAGCGTGTACCTCTATGGGATGGCGAGATTTTTTTATCAGCAGCCTTAGATTTATAGCTCATGTTGTCCGTCAGGGGGGGGTGGAGAGCCTTTGAAAATATTTGTCCACTTTCATTAGTGGAGAGTATAAGTATTTGATAGCCTAGCCATTTATGTTAGTGAGGTGTCTTGGAGGAGTCGTAATAGCAAGATAAGGATGACATATAAAGTGGATCTAACTGGGATTGTGAGGTCAATGTGCAGTAACTAGAAGTTGTTTATCGTACCCTTATTGTGGTATTGAGGACTGCAAGTTATTTTACCATCTGTCCTTGTGGGATGCGCCAGTCCAGCTTAGCACTCTTATGAGCAAGTGGTGTCTATTTTCCACTTGGGTCCCCACAATATCTCCCTCAATTGAAGATTTAAATAGTTTCCTGAGTGTTTTACATGGAGTCAGGGGTCCCCAGAAATGGTATAAAACTGGTACACACAACAATAATCTAGGAGTTGTAGTATGTAAGGCTGTAAACCTGCAATTTTATGAATATTTATATATAGCCAATGCGTTCTTTATATAAATGTCCTTGACAAGGCCCCTTGGAGATTAGAGAGGTAGAGTTGATGTTGCTCAATGGTCAAAAAGGGCCACTATACACTTTTCATTTCCCCAGTGCCTTTGATATCTGCTTAGACCATCTCTCCACTGAGTGTTAGTTAGAAAGTCTTATCATACATCAAGGGCCCATATAATATGAAAACAGCTGTAGTAAGCAGCGTTTATTTATAAATCCTTTCTTAATTATGACCGTGAGTGCATTTGCTGCGTCACAAACAGCTGCTAGGCCGGGTATCTTTGTGAGGAGCGTGCCACAGTTAATATGGGGCTCTTATTGTACTTACACCTCCAGTCTTGTCCTGCAGAGGCAAACCGAGTGAGAAAAATACTGCAACAGGGGTCCCCAAGACCCCCAGCAGCTGCGATGGCCCAATTTCAGCGCTCAGGGTAAGATGACGCTGTTCCCGGTGCGCACAAGGCCTCTAGGATTCCGGCGGTCAAGGTTGGTGAAAAAAAAAACCTTGCACACTGTCTTGAGCAGCCAGCACACTGTTCCTGTTATCTGTCCAGCAAGCTTTGGGTGTGGGGGGGCAGATGGCTTTGATTTTTAGGCAGATTTGTATGAACTTAGCACAGAGCTCTTTTACTACGCTGCCATCTCGTAGCCCCCTCCTACCGGAAGTTTTGCGTCCTTTTTTAAAATATTTTTCTTGTCCTTTTTACTGTCTTTTCACTTTCTTATTTTTTACTCTTCTCTGACCTGTTAGCCTACACACTGGAACTTGCATCCTCCTTATGTTGACATAGCTCTCTGTTTTCCTTCAGAATGGCTGTTACTATGGGTTAGATTTATTATGCAGCGGATGCTGCATTCTACCCCGATAGTTTCAGGTCCGCCTAAAGCGTGGGTTAAGAAGCAGGACGCTGCTCCTTAACTTCTGTTGCGGACTGAAATCATCCTGATATGATATGATCGGGATGATTAACACCACCTGCCACCGGCATTGCACAAGCATTTCACAAGAAATGCTTGTGCAATGATAAATCGCTGTCAGCATTTAGCGATGTCGGGCAGACATGTTCACCATAGCGAATCATGTCCGTCCAACATGTGATAAAGCGGCCCCATAGCGAATCATGTCCGCTCGACATTTAATAAATTGACCCCTATATGTCACCTACCATTTTCATTATGTTTTAATAAAGATGATAAAAAAGTTTAAAAAGTCCCACAACAATATGTAAATATCTTATAGATATTAACAGTGCTTATGGCGCTTTTTGTTCAGTGTATAGGTTTCAATTAGTCGAGTTATGCAAGCTTTTCACATTCACTTATATTTTTACAAAAATATTTAATAAAGGATGTTGAAAAATATGTGCATTCTCTGACATTTCTTTATATGCTTTCCAGAAAGTGTATATCTAATGGTATATATAGCCGAAATTAGATCCAATAGTGTATTACTTTTAATTGTATCTTGTTCATATTAGTAAGCATAAAAGTATTGCATGAAAAAAAAGGGAAGGAATATATATAGATAAGTGCAAAGAGCTCCTTATTGTATTGTTAATTTTGTATCCATTAGTGAATTTATGAAGAAAAAAACTAAAAAAAAAACCTTACCTTTTCTATCCTTCCCTTTCCATTAAAAACATTCCAAAAAAATATGGTATGAGTTTTCCTTACTGTTTTTCAAATACATCGATCTTTTTTTTTTTTTTTAAATGGAAACAAATTAAAGGGACACTGAACCCAATTTTTTTCTTTTGTGATTCAGATAGAGCATGCAATTTTAAGCAACTTTCTAATGTACTCCTATTATCAATTTTTCTTTGTTCTCTTGCTATCTTTATTTGAAAAAGAAGGCATCTAAGTTTTTTTTGTTTCAGACTCTGGACAGCACTTTTTTATTGGTGGATGACTTTATCCACCAATCAGCAAGGACAACCCACCTTGTTCACCAAAAATGGGCTTGCATCTAAACTTACATTCTTGCAGTTCAAATACAGATACCAAGAGAATGAAGAAAATTTGATAATAGGAGTAAATTAGAAAGTTGCTTAAAATGTCATGCTCTATCTGAATCGCGAAAGAAAACATTTGGGTTCAAAATCCCTTTAAGAACGAAGGACTTGAAATGAGAAAAAAAAACACCCATCATTGGGTTTTTAATACACACAAAAAGACTAATGCGCAAAACAATGACCCAGCAAAAACACCTCCCACAACAACAGAAAATGCCACAAAAAGAACACTCCATGCATGACAGGAAGTTCCTGCAGGGGAATTAAACATTATTTTAGATTTAGGTCAAATATAATAATACCAAAATCAATATAAATAACACATTTAGGCCCCTATTTATCAAATGTCTTGCGGACCTGATCCGACAGTGCGGTCAGGTCCGCAAGACATAGCTGAATGCGGAGAGCAATGCGCTCTCCGTATTCAGTATTGCACCAGCAGCTCACAAGAGCTGCTGGTGAAACACCGCCCCCTGCAGACTCGCGGCCAATGGGCTGCCAGCAGGGGGGTGTCAATCAACCAGATCGTACTCGATCGGGTTGATTTCCGGCGATGTCTGTCCGCCTGTTCAGAGCAGGCGGACAGGGTTATGGAGCAGCAGTCTTTGTGACCGCTGCTTCATAACTGCTGTTTCTGGCGAGTCTGAGCTTGATAGATAGGCCCCTTAATATAAGAGCCTTAATAATCAGTGACCACCACACTTCAGTCTTATCCATAAATCCCATCAAGTATTTTTTTTACTGTTCTGATCAGATACCAAAAGTCCAATCTCATGTTTCTTGTGGATTCATTTTCATTAGGATTGATACTGAAATTTCAATAATAAAAAGCAGTGTTCTGCATCATATTTGCAAAACAATATTAAGGGTTTTCAGGAACAGCCCTATTTTTTCTTTATATATATCTCAAAGGGTCACTCAAATCAAAATTAAACGTTCATGATTCAGATAGGGCATGCAACTTTAAACAAATTTCCAATTTACTTTTATCATCAAATTTGCTTTGTTCTCCTGGTATTCTTTGTTGAAAGCTAAACCTAGGTAGGCTCATACACTGATTTCTAAGCCATTGAAGGCCAACTCTTATCTCAGTGCATTTTGACAGTTTTTCAGTTAGATAGTGCAAGTTCATGTGTGTCACATAGATAACATTGTGCTCACTACTGTGGAGTTATTTATAAGTCAGCACTGATTGGCTAAAATACAAGTCAGTAAAAACAACTGAGATAAAGGAACAGTCTGTAGAGGCTTAGATGCAAGGTGATCACAGACTTAAAAAGTGTATTAAAAATGGACAGTCTACTCCAGAATTTGTATTGTTTAAAAAGATAGATAATCCCTTTATTACCCCTTCCCCAGTTTTGCATAACCAACTGTCATAATAATATACTTTTTACCTCTGTTATTACCTTGTATCTAAGCCTCTGCGGACTGCCCCCTTATTTCAGGTCTTTTTACAGCTTTGCAAGTTAGCCAATTAGTGCTGACTCATAAGTAACTCCATGGTAGTTAGCACAATGTTATCTATATGGCACACATGAACTAGCTGTGAGAATCTGTGAAAAACTATCAAAATGCACTGAGATAAGAGGCGGCCTTCAAGGGCTTAGAAATTAGCATATGAGCCAATCTAGGTTTAGCAATCAACAAAGAATACAATGAATAAGAAAGCAAATTTGATGATAAAAGTAAAAAGTAAAATGGAAAGTTGTTTAAAGTTGCATGCCCTATCTGAATCATGAAAGGGTAATTTTGACTAGACTCTCCCTTTAAGAAGTCTTTTTTGGACCCCATCTTTATGGAAATGTAAAATTAACAAAAATATTATAGAACAAAGATTTTAACACGGCCTTCTGCAAATATAAGTTAGAAAGTGATTGAGAAAGAAATATCTTTTCAGTGAAATGCAGATTTGAATGGTCATTCTTAGACCTGCTAAATATTACAGAACAAACCAGATCAATACAAGAGATATAAATAAATAACCTCCATTTATACATAGAGGGTCTAATTAGAAAGGCGTGGAGCATAAACAGTAACTTAACAGGAGTAGAATCTTTTTTTTTAACATGGTACATAAGATGAGTCTGGGGAAAGATTGGTTCTCACCCTGTAGGACGTGAGTGGTAACTTTCAGAACCATGAATGGACCAGGAAGCTGGGTATCTGCAGCGTATGATGGTATTTGGGGGAATGTATTAAAACTCTCTGAGTCAGTCGTGTATTTTAACTATAAAAAAACTGTCTCATAAATCATAGTAGGTGTCTCTACCTTTCCACTTACACTAGGGTTTTACAGTGGCTGTCTTAGAGCAGAATACCCCTACAGTGTGACTCTCTCACTCATGTGATCTATTCTCACAGCCCTTCTGTATAATGGGAAAGTACAAAAAAAAAATCACAGCATGCATTCAATTGCATATATGCTGATCTCACATTTATTTTAGACGATTACTCACTCGCAGAAACCTTACAGCGATTGGCCCCAAGAAAACATTGAATCTCATGATTCAATGTTTACTTGGTTGGCGTCAACGTACACTAAGCGCATGCGCAATTTGAGATCTGCATCTGGAGCATGCGTAGGCTGTGACGTGTTGAGCTGGTGGGACCGCAATAAACGTCACTTCTGTGCTGTATAAATGTAATAAGGGGGCAGAGTGAATGATTGAAATGGCTGCAAATAAAAAATTATTTTTAGAAAAAAAAAAGTAGATTTCACAATAAATGTAATAGTGTTTCAAATAGTTAGCTTATACAGATTTCATTTATACTTATCAAACTACCAGGTGTTTACCATCACTTCAAAAACAAAACAATTGTAGTTTCATTCTGGAAATTGTAAAGCATTGTACATAAGATGTCATATTAAAAAAGATAATATAGATTTATGTGCCTAGGCGGTCACCTAGGACGAGATGTGCACTTATGTTAACGTATTTCCTTTTACTGATTCATTGAGGCCAATTTATCAAATGTCTGTTGGACCTGATCCGACAGTGCAGATCAGGTCCGACAGACATCGTTGAATGCGGAGAGCAATACGCTCTCCGTATTCAGCATTGCACCAGCAGCTCACAAGAGCTGCTGGTGCAACGCCGCCCCCTGCAGACTCGCGGCCAATCGGCCGCCAGCAGGGGGGTGTCAATCAACCCGATCGTACTCGATCGGGTTGAATTCCGGCGATTATGGATCAGCAGTCTTTGTGACCGCTGCTCCATAACTCGCCAGAAACACGGCCCTTCAAGCTCCATTCGGAGCTTGATAAATGGACCTCATTGTATAAAGTTCAGACCTTAAAGGGATATGAAAGTCAAAATTAAACTTGATTCATAGAGTATGTAATTTTAAGACACTTTTAAATTCACTTCTATTATCTTATTTACTTTGAAGAAAAGCATATGTACATATCCTCAGGAGCAGCAGTGCACTACTTGGAGCTAGCTGGTGATTGGCAACACACATTTTTGTCTTGTCATTGACTCACCAGTTGTGTTCAGCTAACTCCCATTGCTGCTCTGAGGCTGACTTTAACCATGTGTTTAATTGGATAAACACAGAGTTATATACAAGCAATAATGCATTAATTATATGTTTTAACATATTAAAGCATTTTCATTGTGCACTTTTATGTAAATAAATCAGGGTAGGTAAACTATGGTCTGACCCCTGATATAAACCCTTGCAACGTTATGTGAAAGGACACTTTGGGCAAGATGTATCAATCTGCAAACAGACAGAATTCACATATTGTGAACCTATCCGCATTTGATTGAAGATTGTGGGGAGCATTTCTTCCCCATATTTACCATTGCATGGACGAACACTTGTGCAATGCGTGAGACCAATTGCGTGAGAGCAGGGCTTGTCAATCACCCTGGTTGAATGAATCCAGGGTGATTTTCATCCGCCAACTCCAAATTGGCGGGAAATTTATGAAGCAACGGTTTAAACCGCTACTTCATAAAAATCAGTTGCAGGCTCACTCATTTGCCTTATGATAAATCTTGCCCTGTAAGTTGTTCTCCCTTTCTAGTGACCTTTACCTATTAGTAAAAAGTTGCTGCAATAATCCTGTTAAAAGGATTGCTGTGTTAAAACAGTACTTGAAGCAAAAAAACTGAGAATTTGCATATCTTACTTAGAAGTCTCTTGTGCATTGGTAACATTGTATATGAAGTATTTCTGGGAAAAAGCAAGCGGGGAATCTTGCCTAGATGTGCTAATTTGTTATGCAAATATTAACATTGATTTAATTTTGAGACATGGAGGATTTTAATTTCAGTTTTTTATCTCCCCCCCATAATTTTAATGAATTTTAAAAAGTAGAGGAATTAGGAGAGAAGAGAAAATAGAATTAGAAGAGAAAACTAATGAGGAATGTTGTATGAACTAATAATAATACAATTTGAAAATAAAAAAAAGTTATGCAGTAGAAAATCAAAATATAAATGAATCAACAAAAGTAATTCAACATTAAAGGGGTAGTAATGTAGAAATTAAAGGGACAGTCAAAATGAAACTTTCATGATTCAGACAGTGCATGCATTTTTAAACAGCTTTCCTTTTTATTTCTGATATGTACTTTGCTGCATTATGCTGGGGAGGGCATTGTAATTTGTTCTGCAACATCATGCTAGTGAGAGCATCTTCACCTGCACTGCAGCATCATGCTGGAGAAGGGCAACGGACGCAACTTACACCAAAACACAAGATCAGAGACTGTTTTACCCTAATTATGTAATCAGCTTAATATTTCTATTGCATTTGTGTAATTAATTTAAAGGGACATTCCAGCCACAATTGATGGATGTATTTCAGTTTTGAATAAAAGCATTTTTGTAATTTACATGTATTAGCAAAATTGCTTCTTATAAAAGCTATAGCTGTTTCAAATGTGTATTTAAGAATGTGCCGTGCACCAGATTTTTTTAAACAAAGCATTTGTTCCAAGAGCCTAAGGTGCTTGTACTATCTGGTAATGACTCGATTTGTTAATTGCTGACATCATACAAGCCCCACTTGTGCTCAGAGCAGCAGCAGTAGTTACAATGCTGGTGCACTGAGAATAGCTATGCTTCACATGCACGTGCAGAGAAAAATGCTAACACAATCAGGCCCATTTATCAAGCTCCGTATGGAGCTTGAAGGGCCGTGTTTCTGGCGAGTCTTCAGACTCGCCAGAAACACAACTTATGAAGCAGCGGTCAAAAGACCGCTGCTCCATAACCCTGTCCGCCTGCTCTGAACAGGCGGACAGGAATCGCCAGACATCAACCCGATCGAATACGATCGGGTTGATTGACAGCTCCCTGCTGGCGGCCGATTGGCCGCGAGTCAGCAGGGGGCGGCGTTGCACCAGCAGCTCTTGTGAGCTGCTGGTGCAATGTTAAATGCGGAGAGCGTATTGCTCTCCGCATTTAGCGAGGTCTTGCGGACCTGATCCGCAGTGTCGGATCAGGTCCGCAAGACCTTTGATAAATGGGCCTGTAAAACAGTGATACCGTTTACTAGAAGCATTTTTGACAATACATGTATATTGCAAATTTGTTTCTATTCAAATATGTAATTCCTCTATGTGCATTTACATTTTGACCTAAATGTCTCTTTAATTGATCTCAGGTAATTTTATCTTATGTATTAAAGTGGAAATGGTATAGTTTTTTTTCTCTAAAACTACATATGTATGCACTAAGAGCTTATTATTCTTATTTATTTAGTTAAAGGGACATACATGTGTAAAAAAGAAAATCCTACCTATCTTTCCCTAATTATTTTTAATTCACAAGTCCTGCAAGACAATGCAATGTATATTAACAATATGACTGCGGCAAGCCTTATCGTCTGAAACCAAATAAATGTTCTGGGGGAAAAAGCACTCGCATGTCATGAATCCATATACTGTATAGCCGACACGTGTAAGATACACACAATATGGGCCAGATTAAATGTTGAGTGCAAAATATTATATATTTTGGAGTGCGCTTCCATAGGCTCCAATGAGAACCTCGTTCGGATGCCGTCATACACTGCACAGTACCTAAGCACAGAGAAGGGGGTAAGTAGTGCAGCGATGGGCAGCAATTTTACATTGAACTTCCTCCATTTTCAGTTTTATTCTTTTTTGGGAGAACATTATGGAGTCTCACCCCTTGTGTAATCAAACTTTGTAAAAAACATTGTCCCCTTAGTAAAACATAACGGCCACTTTTGGACCGCTGACAACCAGGTAAGATTAGTGTGGGGAATATGAGGGACAAGAATTACTGGTCCACTTTTGGACCCAGTTTGTGAGTGTAACATTAATAATACAAACAAATAGAATACATTGCTTATAGGAACCTTGTGGGTCTGAACTATCAAGGGGTATACAAACTAATATTCGACAGCTTAGGGTCTCTTCAATAGCTGCAAAACATGTAATAATGCATATATATCGTTTATACCAAGGAACTAGTAAAATATTAGTTGGGACCTTTTACAAAACACTAGAATCTATATTGTAAAGGGGCTGGTATGGTTAGACAAGGGATACAGCAGACTTTAACACAGATATTTGCCTACCATCTTGATTATGATTCTGTGCCGGGGATTAACAATGCGGCATGCCACTGAAGTTAGGTCAGTTTATCTCAGGGATTTAATATATGGACAAATTATGACCTTATCAGGGGGAACTAAATATTTATCAGTTAGATGGGGAACAGAACTCTTATAAGACAAGACACATCAGCCCTGTGTCTACAGGTCTGTGAGACTATATAGTCTGTTGCGGAGAACTACTAGAGTAGTCTCTTGAATCCGGACATGCCTATATCTCAACTGCATGAAGCATGGTAGTGGTATTAGTAAACAATGGAATAGAAATAACGGACAATGTGCATGTGGGTACAGAAGCCCTATGCAGAAGGTTTTGGCCAGCCTCTAATATTTTCAATGACTACGCCACAGTGAGATTAGGCATCTAAGATCATAGCCTACTGTGCAATACACCACTATAATCATCTAATGCAGAAGTGGGTAAAACTGTGGTGTCTATGTTAGCATGATGCATTAAATATAAATAGCAATGAACACACTAATTACATCTGACTCAAAAGTCTTGCATACATATCTCAAGTAAGGTTATATAAAATACTGTAGTGTCCCAACAGATAATGACCCCTTCATTCTAGGCCTCAGTTCTGTAGTGAGGAGCAAAGTATTTTGCAAATGGGTACATAAATCATGCGGAGCTGAAAGGTACAGAGTCCCCAATAAAGAGAGCCATTTTTCTCTGTTTGTGAAGAACAGTCACCTTAGTTATTAGTAAGTGGTTCAGAAGGTGGTAAGAAACAGTTTCTTCACTGTCACCTACATCTCTGCTGTCTGCGTGGGTTATAGTTACCAACCTAAAGGTTCTGTGCCTGAGCAAGTATAAAGAAATGAAATAGGGCTAGTCACGTGTAAAATGAAACTAATTGTGTACACCGCTTCTAAGGGGGGTTAACTAAGAAAACGTGGGGAAAATCAGCCTTGGGCTTTAGGGGAACAGTTTAATAGTGCCCTTTAATTGGAAGTCAGGAAGGTCCAGGGTAAGAATTACCTGCGATCAGTCAGAGGTTACAAGACCTGTAATCCCCGCCAGCTATCTTCTGCTAGCCTACGCCAGCGCGGGTGGTATGTACGACACCTCGGGTGCCTTGAGAGCAAAAGATGTGCCTGGGAGTTATCAGCACGCCGCTGTGTAAAGTGCGACTCCCGCATCTGCAAGGAATACAAATCCAGCCTCCATCCGGGGCGATGACTGTAGATTGAACTCTGCCCACTCATTCCCGCATCTGCTCCAGGTTGTCAGATTGGGAGATTTCTTCCAAGCGGGCCATATTGTGTAGATTTCTCTAGCGACAAGCCAGTGTCCATAACTCAGTGTGAACCGGTAGGGGACTCGCTTGCTAGCAGCCAGGGGTACAAGTGTCCTCGATGGCGGTACGGCGCCATCTTGCGTGGGGAGAAGCCCCACGTGTGCGGTCTTGCTCTCTGTAAGTGCCCCGCTGTAGGATCTAGGGTTGCCACCTTTTATAGGATATGACTGATGGTCCGAGTAGGCGCCTTTAGACAGTGGGGTGATCTGCGGAGTCAGGGGCACTCCAAATTCAGAGGTATCTGCCTCCTCACTGTCAGTGGAGTCGGGGTCCGTCTCAGGCCAAATTGTTGGTAAGCTGCATGCAACTGTTGCCTCTAGATCCTCATTGCCGACCATCAACTTATCACTAATATAGATTCTGTTGTCTGGTTGTGTGTTGGGCAGACTCGAATTGGGGCCCCATGATCCCTCTCCCATTCTGCCGTTATTAGGTCGGACTCAGCAATAGGGGTATTTCCCTCATATGCCCATGCTGCCTTCTTAGTGAGTTGCAAAAAATGTTTGTTTAAGAAATTGCATATCCCCTCAATTAGGATTGTTGCATCAGGTTCCATGCTGCTGTAATTTTCAGTGTCTTTGCACTGCATACCCGGCTTGCAAGATAAGGGGGTGGGGGGGGTTGGGGGGGGGTGTTGAGAGCCTCTCACTCCAGTGACTGCCTTAGGCCTCAACGTTCCGGATCGGTTATTCAGGGTGGTAGCCCCAATATTGTGGTATCAATCGATTTAGCTTGATAAGTAGATTCTAAATATCAGGGTGAGGTAGATGAATGATCCTCATAAACATCAATAGAAGGCTTACTATTAATGCTTCACTCAGAGCAACCGATATTGCTTCCATTCAAGGTGCTGCCCAGAAACACGCCCCTGGGCAGCAATTTTAAATATGCATATATATGAATAACCAGTTGTGCAGCGTTGTACACCACCTGTTTGGCTGTTTTCTTTCCATTTCTATTTTTAATCTGCATTTGCTAATAAATGTTACGTTTTAAAATATATTTTTGAGCGGAGTATACCGTTTTCTTTTGTCTGTATATGAATATATACGTATATATTTAAGTATTAATATGTGTATATATATATATATATATATGTATAAATATATATGCATATACATATATATTTACAGGGAACACACAGTGCCCATAGACCACAATGTAAAGGCACTTTTCAGTGCTAGTTTTCTTCTAACACCCCACACCCGAAAACTTTTAACCCCTTAAAACTGCCTAGTGCAGTATTTTCATAAATAAAAAAATATTTCGGGGCACACTTTTTAGAAAATTAACAGGTCTGATCTCTGGTTAATTTTCTGAGCACTAATTGCTACTGCGAGCTTGCAGTAGCAATAACCACTTGTAATGGCTGATTATTTACTGTGCGCCTGCAAACTGGCAAAATTAACCGTTTACGGGCATGTAATAAATTAGCGCTCCACTTGTAATCTAGCCCTATGTGTAGTGTTTTGGATGTACAACTGGAATCGGCACTTTAATATGGATTTTACTATGGAGGAATAATAGTTATGTTTTATACGAGTGCTCCTCTACATCATTATTGGAAAGTCTTATTGTCTGCACACTCAAGTACAGATTGGCTTCTCAATAAAGCAAGTGGTGGAGTATGGCTGTTCATTTGTTTTTTAAAAGTTTATACTTCGCTAACATTATTGTATTGCAATGTCTTGTAATTACAAGGTGTTTACTGACCCTTTTAATTTCACAAAAGGTTAACCAAATAGTTAAAGTCAGTTTCAGAGCAGCAACATACTACTGTGAGCTAGCTGAACACTTCTGGTGAGCTCCCAGTAGAACATAGCTACTCCTGAGCCTATCTATGTATGTTTTTCATTAAAGGGACACTGAATCCACATTTGTTCTTTCATGATTCAGATAGAGCATGCAATTTTAATCAACTTTCTAATTTACTCCTATTATCAATTGTTTCTTTTGCTATCTTTATTTTAAAAGCAGGAATGTAAATCTTAGCAGCCAGACCATTTTAGGTTCAGCACCATGGATAGCGCTTGCTTATTGGAGGCTTACATTTACCCACCAATAAGCAATCATAACCCAGGTTCTCAACTAAAAATGGGCCGCCTCCTATGCATCTCATTCCTGCTTTTTAAATAAAGATAGCAAGAGAATGAAGAAAAATTGATAAAAGGAGTAAATTAGAAAGTTGCTTAAATTTGCATGATCTATCTGAATCATTAAAGAAAAAATGTGGGTTTAGTGTCCCTTTAAATATTCCAAGAGAATTAAGTCAATTTTGTAACTGACATAAAAGTACAAGTCTCTTAAAAGTGTATGCTCATAAGGTCCTTTCATTATTTTGTGGGTCAATGATCCAGTCTTAAAATGTAAGTCCCCCGTTGCGGGTTCTACAAGATGCCACCCACCCCTTGAACGCCGCAGTACCAAATGCTAATTCCAAAGATATTAAATTCAGCACCTGATAAAACCCATCCATGTTCTCAGGCTTTTGCTGCATCTGATCTACGATATGGTACCTAGAGGGGCTGTGGAAGAAAACTGGTTTGAATGGAGTTGCATCTCTTACTGCATATAAATAGACATTCACTCCCCTAACCGCTATATGCACCATAACCCCACACCCGTATTACATCCACTCGCTTAAGATAATAAGATTCCCACTTTTCCAATCGGTTGTACGGTTCCCTCCCCGTATCCAGTGACGTAACCGGCGACGGGCACGGAATGACATCACGAAGGCGGAAGCTTGTCACGCCGTTGTGGACCGGGCCGGTGAAGCTGCTCAGCTGGCAGGTAGTGATGGTGCTGCGCGATGGATCGAAAGCGAACCGCGAGGACAATGTTTAACCTGGAACATCTGGCAGAGTGAGCAAAGTGCAGTGTGGTGGTAAGTGTAATGCAACATAGCTGCAGGGAGTGCAGCACTGCAATATAGCACTTCTGCACATCATCCAACAGTATCACCATAGCAGCCAGTGGTGCAACCCAAGCTGCACTTCAGCATCTTTCTGTAGAGGGTAATGCAACATTATAGTGGTCAGTGTAATCCAATCTGCATGGCTACATCATACTAGGTACTGTAATATAACCTGTAGTAAAACATTTTATAGGACAACATAACTTGCACTGCAGCATCGAATTTGATGGTGCAGTGCAACTTGTGCTGCAAGATTTTAATTGGTGTAATATAATGCATTCTGTACTGAAAAATAATATTGTGGGGCAAGCAATGCAACCTGCACTGCAAAATGATTCTGGGTAATGGAAAGCAGGCTGCACTATACAATTATTCTAGAAAACCTAACAGCAGTTACACTGTACAATTATTCTAGTGAGTGCACATTGGTCTGCACAGTACTATCATTTTGGGAATTGCACAATCACCTATGTTGGGTAGCGCCTTGTGACTCAATAGTGACCTGAGGTATACTGTTATTTTGGAGAGTTTGCAGCAATGTAACTTAAATTGCAACATCAAATTCAGTAGTGCATTGCAGGATGTGTTGCAACACCATAATGGTGCAGTGCAACTTATGCAGCAAAATATATTTGCAGTTCTACAGTATTTGCTCTTTTTCTGTTATTCTCAAGAGTGCGTTGCAACCTGAACTGAACTGTTATTCTGGAGAGTGCACAGCAGCCTGTTTTGTGCTATAATTTTTGAGAACATACTGCAACATGCACTGTGCAATTATTTTAGGAAGTGCACTGCAACCTGCGCTATACCGTTGCAGAGGGCAGATTGACCTTTACTGTTAGAACCTGAGAAATGCTATGCAACTTAATCTGTACAGTTATCCTGGTGAGCAGCATAGCAATCAAAACTGCATTATGCTGGGGAGGGCTTTGTAATTTGTTCTGCAACATCATGCTAGCGAGAGTATCTTCACCTGCACTGCAGCATCATGCTGTAGAAGAGTAACTTACACCGAAACATAAGATCGTAGACTGTTTTACGCTAGTTATGTAAACAGCTTCTTACTTGTTTTGCATTCATGTCAGTCATTTTAGCTTATCTCAGGGTTTTTTTTTCCCCTATGTATAATGTTGTGGAACAAAATAAAGTGTAATCTTCAGATGGAAATTACAGTAATTTTCATGGTAGTTTTAACACTGCACTGCATCATAGTGACGTGTTGCACAAAGCAATATTAACTAAAGCATAGTACATTGGCGACCACAGCAACCTATTCTTTTGTAATACTTGAGTCAAATTGCACTGCAGAGAAATACTTATAGGCAGTGCTTCCTTTTATTAATCATTTTATATTCAAGAGGTACAGGTACATATTAGTGAGTAACTTGAAAAAAAACAATCAAAAGTAGAATATTATATTGTGACATGAAAATTATACACAATTCAAATTCAAGTGTCCATAAATAAAGTTTTCATTGAACACCGCCACTATCAGTTTAAATATTATCTGTACTTACTTTTGGGGATACAACAACAGAGTGGAGTAGTTGTGATAGAGACTTGTGTTACGATTTCCTCACTTTGCACTGCTGCTTGGCGCAATATACGTTAACATCTCAAAGGAAAGTAATGGTCAGAAAAATTAGAAAATTCAAAACAGAGTTTCATCACAGTAGAATTTCTTCACAAAAATAAAAAAGTGAAAATGAGGTAGAAGCCAAATTAAGTTTCCTAACTAAAAAGTATAGTATGTTGGTGACCTGGACAACCTATACTATAATTTACTGTTATAATAGTTGACTCAAACTGCACTGCATAGAACTGCTGTATTTTCTAAATCACTTTATGTTCAAGAGCTGCAAGTATATAGGGCTTCATATATTAAGGCGTCAAATTTTTCACATCTCGACAAACGAAACATCCGCCATAGCTCGCGCCTAGCGGAAACAAATCCGTCACTCAAATGCACTAAAAATCCTCCCAAACAAAGTCATGTCTAATCCGTCGCGAAGACCAGCGGATTATGATAACATTGAAGCTCCGCTCCGTGCGTACTTGGGAGACAGACATATCGACAAAATATGTTTATAAGTGCGTCAATGACTGTGGCAAGATGTCTTGAAAAAGCAGTTGACATGCCAATTATGATGATTGAAATTGACTGGAAGGATCCTGTTGCAAAAAAATGTAGTGCTGCCAGAAGTTTTAGAAGTCCAGGGTTTGCCCGTTACTGTGATGTCATGGTCTCCAGCTCCAACTCGTCACTGATCTCATTATACAGTGCAAATATACACTACCTATCTAGTCGTGAATCTTTGGATGATCTCTCAGTCAAAAGGGACATCCGAATCCAATCCTGGGAAGGAATATCCTTGGGACTCTCCTTTGTGGAAGCTGCTGTAGTTGTGCTTCATCTTGAGTCTGCCTTCTCCTTTGTTAAACAAAAAGTCTGAATATAAAAAGATGCAGAAGGGTCTCCATGATGGAATGGTCAACTACCAAGAAAGTTATGTTTTAATTGTGATTAAAGTTGTGCTTTTATTTAGCTAGTACTAATCCTTTCAGCATCTTTCTGTAAACCCCTCTGATTTCTATAGTGTTGGCCAACAAATAAGTAGCAGATGTTGATCCACGAATAAATCAGGTGAAACTTTGATAATATTTGCGATAAGAGGAATAAAAGGCGTACAATGGCATAAAAAAAAAAAGAGACAGTGAACGAATACACACGGATTAGCCCATCCGCAGATTTTATTTTGCGGATTTTACAATTCTGTTACTTTGACGGCTTAGTACAGGGGGCTCAGAGTAGCGAGTACAAGTTTTAGCCATGTGATTAGATAAAGCTCAGTTTACTCTTCATTACATCAGTGTAACTTTGCTCCCTAAAAGTGTACATTTTAGGCAGGGGGTTGATAAATATATTTTAAATATATTTTAAATTTAGCTGCAGAGAATACTCTGTAATTTTTTATATATATATATATATATATATATATATATATATATATATATATATATATATATATATATATAGTATCTCACAAAAGTGAGTACACCCCTCACATGTTTGTAAATATTTTATTATATCTTTTCATGTGACAACACTGAAGAAATTACACTTTGCTACAATGTAAAGTAGTGAGTGTACTGCCTGTATAACAGTGTAAATTTGCTGTCCCCTCAAAATAACTCAACACACAGCCATTAATGTCTAAACCGATGGCAACAAAAGTGAGTACACCCCTAAGTGGAAATGTCCAAATTGGGCCCAATTAGCCATTTTTTCTTCCCGGTGTCATGTGACTCGCTAGTGTTACAAGGTCTCTGGTGTGAATGGGGAGCAGGTGTGTTAAATTTGGTGTTATCGCTCTCGCACTCTCTCATACTGGTCACTGGAAGTTCAACATGGCACCTCATGTCAAAGAACTCTATGAGGATCTGAAAAAAAGAATTGTTACTCTAAATAAAGATGACCTAGGCTATAAGAAGATTGCCAAGGCCCTGAAACTGAGCTGCAGCACGGTGGGCAAGACCATACAGCAGTTTCACAGGACAGGTTCCACTCAGAAAAGGCCTCGCTATGGTTGACCAAAGAAATTGAGTGCTCGTGCTCAGCGTCATATCCAGAGTTTGTCTTTGGGAAATAGATGTATGAGTGCTGCCAGCATTGCTGCAGAGGTTGAAGGGGTGGGGGGGTCAGCCTGTCAGCGCTCAGACCATACGCCGCACACTGCATCAAATTGGTCTGCATGGCTGTCATCCCAGAAGGAAGCCTCTTCTAAAGATGATGCACAAGAAAGCCTTCAAAGAGTTTGCTTAAGACAAGCAGATTAAGGGCATGGATTACTGGAACCATGTCCGGTGGGCCGATGAGATCAAGATAAACTTATTTGGTTCAGATGGTGCCAAGTGTGTGTGGCGGCAACCAGATGAGGAGTACAAAGACAAGTGTGTCTTGCCTACAGTCAAGCATGGTTGTGGGAATGTCAAAGTCTGGCACTGGGGATCTACAGTTCATTGAGGGAAACATAAATGCCAAGATGTACTGTGACATACTGAAGCAGAGCATGATCCCCTCCCTTTGGAGACTGGGCTGTAGGGCAGTATTCCAACATGATAACGACCCCAAACACACCTCCAAGATGACCACTGCCTTGCTAAAGAAGCTGAGGGTAAAGGTGATTGACTGGCCAAGCATGTCTCCAGACCTAAATCCTATTGAACATCTTTGGGGTATCCTCAAATGGAAGGTGGGGGAGTGCAAGGTCTCTAACATCCACCAGCTTCATGATGTCATCATGGAGGAGTGAAAGAGGACTCCAGTGGCAACCTGTAAAGCTCTGGTGAACTCCATGCCCAAGAGGGTTAAGCCAGTGCTGGAAAATAATGGTGACCACCCAAAATATTGACACTTTGGGCCCAATTTGGACATTTCCACTTAGGGGTGTACTCACTTTTGTTGCTAATGGTTTAGACATTAATGGCTGTGTGTGGAGTTATTTTGAGGGGACAGAAAATTTACACTGTAATACAGGCTGTACACTCACTACTTTACATTGTAGCAAAGTGTAATTTCTTCAGTGTTGTCACATGAAAATATATAAATATATATATATATATATATTAGACATACTTTAACATAGATACACATACTAGGGTTGAGAGTGTTGGGCTGGTACATTGCTCAGTATATCTGTGTTTGGTCATAAGCTCTGTTAACCCTCTATTAGTTACAACAGCCCAACTATTGCAAACAAATAGATGTCCCTGGGGGTCAGTGACACACACACGCAGTCCCCAGCATTGTACCTGCAGGGTGCTACCCAGTCCTATTACAACTGGAAAGCTTTTGGGATGTACTACAGACAGCTCTGTAATGCATGAGACTCTCCTGGTACGAGTGATATAACAGAACGCACAGTTTTACTAAAGAGCAAGCCTAGTCAGCTGTAAACCAATAAAAAGGCTGGCACCTTGAGAATTAAAGGGACATGCAACCCAATTTTTTTTTCATGATTTAGATAGCGCATACACTTTTAAACAACTTTCTAATGTACTTCTATTATACATTTTTCTTTGTTCTCTTGGTATATTTTGTTTAAAAGTAGGCACATAAGATCAGGAGAGTGCCCATTTATGGGGCACTATATGGCAGCAGTTTTGCAAGATTGTTATCCATTTGCAACAGCTCTAGATGACAGCACTATTTCCTGCCATGTAGGGCTCCAGAGGCCTACCTAGGAATCTCTTCATACAATTTAAAAAAAATTTCCAGTTTACATCTTTTTTTTTTTTAGCAATTTTGCTGTGTTCCCATGGTACTTTGATGAATGAAAGCCCGTTTTTTAAAAATACTATTAAAAACAGGATCACTTTCATTCATCAAAGTTTACAAAGCAGCCGTTTTGATTAAAAACTTACCTTTTGTTCTTTTCACAGCTACAGCAGCTTCCCCCTCCTGGAAATCCTCTCTTCACACGTCAGCAATGACTAATCCGGCTTCCTCCAATCACAGCATGGCCTCAGGCAATGACTACCCTGGGGGCAAAGCTGTGATTGGAGGAAGATGGATTAGTCATTGATGACGTGGGAAGAGAGGATTTCCAGGAGGGGGAAGCTGCTCTGTCTGCTCTGAGGTAAGTTTTTAATCAAAATGGCTGATTTGTAAACTTTGATGAATGAAAGTGCCTCTGTTTTTAATAGTATTTTTAAAAAAAAACGGCCGTTCATTCACCAAAGTTTACCTTCACTTTAAAACAAAGAGCTCCCCAGAACACAATAAGTTGATGTATGTGTTGCTACTCCATGGTTCTTGCAACTCTTGCACTATATTCCTGGTTATTACCTCTTACTGCCTATTTAATTTAGGCATATGCTCACTTCTCGAACAGCCCCAGGCAACTACAGGACCTGGCATGTCCCACAGCTGCTAGTCTCTAAGAAAAAAAAACTATTCATAATGGAGAAGCTGCCTGATAACATAAAAACAACAACAAAAAACCGTCAGGGTGCAACAAAGTTTGTAGTGGCGAAAATCTCCCAAACTGAAGTGCCAGGCACATATATTTAAAATGCAGCTGGCATCTTGGCCCTTGAGTTGACTGATCTATAAAGTAGAATATGTTTAATAGGAAGTGAGGTATTTGAACAGTTACTTTTAGAAGTTGTAGGAAACACTGAAAATAAAAGAGTTTTAAAGTAAAAATTCCATTAAGATGTGTTCAAAAATGTATTTCAATATTTTATAAAGAAATATATAATCTTATGCTTAAAGGTACAAGAAACCCCACAATTTTCTTTCATGATTTGGATAGAACATACAGTTTCAAATAACTTTCCAATTTACTTCTGTTATCAAATTTGCGTCATTCTCTTGCTATCCTTTGCTGAAGGAACAACATTGCACTACTGGCAGCTAGCTGAGCACATCTAGTTAGCCAATCACAAGAGACAAATGTGTGCAGGCTCCAATTGGCAGCTAGCTCCTACTAGTGTAGGATATGTGCATATTATTTTTCAACAAGGGATACCAAGAGTACAAAGCACATTTGAAAATAGAAGTGAATATAAAAGTGTCTTAAAATCACGTATGGGAAAATCACAAACTTTCCTGTCAAAATCAGAACTTTTAAACACTCCACACTGCCACATACCCAACCTCCGCATTAATTACCAAATCACAATTGCTCCCTAAAAACTAAAATGCTTTGGCACATATCTCACTGTAGGCCAACAGGACCTATTCAAACACAACTATACAAAGCTAAAAGATGAGGACTAGGTTTACCTAACATTGCCTCATATCGCACAGCTATATTAATGCAACGCTTAGTGGAATGGTCACATAATAATGAACAAAAAGCGTGGGTTAAATTTGATGGCCAAATACTTGGCCTGAGAAATGTAGGCACACTCACATGGATACCCCCTAATCGTCGCCCCCACGTAATTTCCAAGTACCCCATTACCGCAGAGGTCTTCTCCACCTGGAACAGAACCTTGGCTTCTTATACACACATCTCCCCCAGAACGTCACCCTTGCTGCCAATAATAGAGAATCCTGATCTCCCATATAGACGACTAGGATCGCGAGTGGGTAATCCTTACAGCCTCAGAGAGGGTACACTACATCATGCATTTGACAATGGTAAACTGTGCTCTTAACAATTCATGCAAGACAAACATGAAGAACTATTTTCCTCATGGCTTCGCTATCACCAACTCATCCACTACATTTCACACCAAAAACATAAACATAACTTTAACATGGACTTCACCTCATTCGAACAACTATGCGTCATGTCCACCTCTCCTAAACACCTGATATCACTGATATATAAAATCCTATTAATCCCACAGGACGAAATTCTCACGACCTACACGACCGCATGGAACAGGGAACTAAATTCAAAGATAGAAGACATATCCTGGCTCAAGGCATTCACACTCATAAAACGCTCCTCAGTGTCAGCAACGGTACAGGAGATACAACTCAAACTTCAGTGCCACTGGTACCTGACCCCTGAAAGGCTGCAAAGATGTTATCCAGCTGTTAGCGCAAAATGCTGGAGGGGTGCGGGGGTGAAGTATCCCTGCTTCACATTTGGTGGTCCTGTCCATAACTACATTACTTTTGGAAGGAAGTCCTTGGCATCATATCAGATAGATTGAACATAATCATCCCCAATTCCCCTGAGATCATCCTATTTCTCGCCTTGCCCAAAGTCACAGACGCCATCAAACTAGCTCTACTACTGATAATGCTCACTGGAACTAAAAAAACTTATCCCCAAGAACTGGAAATCTCAAAATGTTCCAACCACAAGAGACTGGTGAGCCCAAGTAACTGTCAGGCAAATATTTAGGATACTCAGATATCCCTGCGAACAAAAGGCTGTGTGAGTAAAGGACCACAACTGCAGCATAAATGTGATGTTGAGTGGTGTGGAATGATTCTGCAGTGGTAACATGGAGGCAGCATATAAAGCAGTATCAAGCAGTACACAACACATTTAATATACGGTTCAGATAGTCAGCAGCTGAGACAGGTGAGTTTTTAGCTCTACCCAGTACTGTACCTCTGTACCAGAAATAAAGTTAAAGTAGCAATTGCCAAAACAACTCAGTAGAAGTTAGGTAGAAACCAAACATCTCTATTAACTGGCGTAGGAGCGTTTAAGTAATATACCAAACTGTTCTAGTTAAATGTGGGGTAAGCGAGAATAACAGTTTATTACTCAGTGGAAGTTTGTGCCATATTTGATATTAAGGTGACTTACCGAGTTAAGCGCAAAGTAAGGTCACTAGTATGGTAGTTCACTTTGTTTGAGCAGCGTCAGGAAGTCCTGTTTGTTTGTTTGCAGCGAGTACACGGAGCGCTCCGGTCTCAGTAAGGGGCGAGACTCTTGCGCGTGACGTCACCGCTTGTTCCGTGAGAGGCGTAGTTGTTGTGAGCACAGGCAGGCTGAGCTTGTAATCCACAGGAGCGGTTGAGGTAACGAGTCAAGCTTGAGAGAGAAATAATCAAGCACTGAGTAATAGAACTTGTGTCACTAAATAGGGGAATAAGTGGGAGGTGTATTTGCAATAGTTGAAGAACAGTCTATGCAAAAGATAAGGTGGAGAAGCAGGCTAAAGGCTGAATATGACAGTAACTGACCTTATATCTAGAGCAGTACCACTACCTCAAAAAAAATTAAAACATATGAGATGATGCTGTCTGAACTCCCATTCATATTGTAGTTTCCTCCATGTCCACTTTCCAGCCAGTGACCACATTTTATATATTTTATTTTCCTGTAGTAATTAATTTTAAAAAACAAACTAAACTCTTAATTAACAATATAGTTTTGAGATGTTTGAGATTTATATCTACCTTGATAAATAAACCTTATTTGCTTCTAGAGAGTTTATGAACATCTCTTTGGAGGATACTTTGCACGAGTAGCTTGTTTAAAGTGAAGGTAAAGTCGATCAGTATGGGAAATATCACTGTAAGTCGTTTAAAAAATAAACCCCACTTTCATTCATGATTTTTTTTTTTTAAATTATAAAATAAAACTTTTATTCATGATATGCGATCCGATTTTAACATACCCCTTCTCCTCCTGACGCCAGTATACTACTTTTTTTATTTGTGACATTAATTCATTTGCCCAATTGATTTTCTGGCCATTAGGCGGCCAACTCCACACACAAAACGCCCCTTCTATCCACTGCGCCTGCGCTTAATGCCCCTTCTATCCACTGCGTCTGCTCTTCATTTAGCGTCTTAGCCTTTGTATATAGAGGTGCATTACGCATGCGCACCATTCCTCATTTCATTAGTGAGCTTGGATGCCTACGTAGAGAGCGGGTGGGACCGCTCTCTACGCAACAGAACATAAATAATTAGGCAATAGAAAAGGGGCGGAGGAATGGAGCAGTAAGGATCGCAAACTAAAATTAAAAATAAAAATATTTAGGAATTATTTAAAAAACAAAACAAAAAAAAACGTATCGACTTTGTTATATATAGCGTAATAAAGTTAACTACCTATTCCACACTGCCCCACTTTACCTTCACTTTAACACAGTCCACCTATATCTGTGATGTTTCAAGTCTCAGTTTTTCTGTGATTCTGTTTTCTGAATCCAAGTAGTGCAGTGGATAGAACACATTTCTAGTGAACTTAAGTTCACAGGTTCAAATCTTACACTAAGTATATTTTGCTTGTTTTTCTTATTAAAAGACATTTTTAAGAGCTGAATGTCTTAACGATAGAAAGACATTTTCAGCTGTGTTTTTATGCATTATTAAAGGTCAAATTAACGTGCTGTGTAATTTGCTCAGAAAATTTTCCTTTAAACACATTTCATTGTGTGTCTATGATGAACGTACAGTGCACCTTAGTAATGTATTTCATACTAGGTACAAAACTACTTAAAGGGATATTAAACACTAAATACATGCTTGATAGAATGATGCATTCAAAGAAAAGATTAGTCCATGACTTACATGTAGATGTATTTTTTAAAGTTTCATTAGTTGTTTAAAAAGTGACAAAATAAGTGTAAAGTTTTAGTGTCTATAAAACACTGGGAGCTGCCATGTTGTAACTTGTGTTACCTTCTCTGCTGTGGCCAATTATGGAACGTTATACATAGGTCATTAGAGTGTGCAGCCAATGGCTGTGTGGAATATAACAGTGTTCTGCACTTCCATTTCTAACAGGAACTGAAAAGCTCACAATTTCAGAATGGAATTACAGGCAAAGAGGACAAAATAAATAATGAAAGTATATTACAGAGTTGTTTTATTATATACAATTTATCATTTTATATTACCATCTCAAAGTGTTTAATGTCCCTTTAAATGGATGATGAACCATAAGTAAATGCTAGACATAATAATGTATTCAAAGCAATGGTTATTTTTTACAAGTATATTAGTTGTTTAAATATTAAACCTTTTTAGATAACCCTGTGTTCCACACAGCCTTGTTTGGATATTCTTTTTTTTTTTATTGTCTGTTTTATATCGATCCGTAATTGCCCTCCATAGGAAATATAGATAAGGGGAAACATGGCGGCGCCTATTACTTTATTAAAACTCAGTGGTATTTACAAACCAACAATTTTTAGAGTTAAATTACAGGAAAGAGGACCAAAAATACTGAAAGTAAAAGCAGAGTAACTCCCTGGAAGGCTTAACAAACTCCTAGCGCATGTGCAATAATAACCCCTAAACCGCCATTCCCCACATCGCAATCACTAATAAAAGTTATTAAACCCTAAACCGCCATTCCCCACTTTGCAATCACTAAAAAAAGTTATTAAACCCTAAACCGCCACCCCCACATCGCAACTACTAAATAAACCTATTTACCCCTAAACCGCCATCCCCCCACATCGCTAAGTACCTAAAAAAAACTATTAACCCCTTAACTGCCACCCCCCCACATTGCAACTACCTGCATTAAACTATTAACCCATAAACTTAACACCCCTAACTTTCCCAAAATTAAAATACACCTAAAGATAAAATAAACTAACTACCTTTAAAATAAATAAAAAAACTTACCTGTGAAACAAAATTAAAACCTAAGCTTAAACTAAAAAATACCTAACATTACTTCTTTAAAAAAAATACAAAATAAAAAAAATAAAAAACCTACATTAACAAAAAAAAATCTAACATTACTAAAAATAATAAATCCTACCATTACAAAAAAATTAAACACTAAAATTACAGAAAATAAAAAAAGCTACCATTACAAAAAAATAACTAATTGATCCAAAATATTTTTTTTCTATTTCTGTTCTTAGTACCCCCCCAAAAAAAACACACCTCAAAAAACAAAATAAACTACCAATAGCCCTTAAAAGGGCCTTTTGCAGGGCATTGCCCCGAAGCTAACAGCTCTTTTACATTAAAAAAAACACAACAATTACCCCCTAACATTTACAACCCCGACCCCCGCAAAATAAAAAACTTAACTACAAAAAAAACAAATCTACCCATTTCCCAGAAAAGGGCATTTGGATGGACATTACCCTTAAAAGGGCATTCAGCTCTTTTTCTGGCCAAAAGAAAATCTTTAAAAAAAAAACACCCCAAAAAAACTAACAAAAAACTAACACTCAGGGGTCTATTTAAGAAGCAGCGGATGCTACACCTCAAACCCATTCCGCTTCCGTTCCGGCTGAAGCAGAAGTTAAGTAGCAGCGGTCCTAAGACCGCTGCTCCTTAACTCATCCGCCAACTCTGAGGTGGCCGAAAGCAATCCGCCCGATCGAATACGATCGGGCTGATTGACACCACCTGCTAGCGGCCAATTGGTGCAATGATAAATGCCGACAGCATATGCGTGGCGGACATGATAAATGGACCGCTAAGTCCCAAATTTGTACTCACCAATAATGAGGATGACCATCCATCTTTATCCATCGGCGGAGCATCTTCTACAATCTTCATCCAGGCCACGGTCCATCTTCTAGCTTCATCCTGTTGGCGGGGGGA